>NW_027002190.1:0-6647 GCF_036934945.1 Oncorhynchus masou masou
AAATCAAATCAAAATCAAATCAAATTTATTTATATAGCCCTTCGTACATCAGCTGATATCTCAAAGTGCTGTACAGAAACCCAGCCTAAAACCCCAAACAGCAAGCAATGCAGGTGTAGAAGCACGGTGGCTAGGAAAAACTCCCTAGAAAAGCCAAAACCTAGGAAGAAACCTAGAGAGGAACCAGGCTATGTGGGGTGGCCAGTCCTCTTCTGGCTGTGCCGGGTAGAGATTATAACAGAACATGGCCAAGATGTTCAAATGTTCATAAATGACCAGCATGGTCGAATAATAATAAGGCAGAACAGTTGAAACTGGAGCAGCAGCACGGCCAGGTGGACTGGGGACAGCAAGGAGTCATCATGTCAAGTAGTCCTGGGGCATGGTCCTAGGGCTCAGGTCAGTTGAAACTGGAGCAGCAGCACGGCCAGGTGGACTGGGGACAGCAAGGAGTCATCATGTCAGGTAGTCCTGGGGCATGGTCCTAGGGCTCAGGTCCTCCGAGAGAGAGAAGGAGAGAATTAGAGAACGCACACTTAGATTCACACAGGACACCGAATTGGACAGGAGAAGTACTCCAGATATAACAAACTGACCCCAGCCCCCGACACATAAACTACTGCAGCATAAATACTGGAGGCTGAGACAGGAGGGGTCAGGAGACACTGTGGCCCCACCCGAGGACACCCCCGGACAGGGCCAAACAGGAAGGATATAACCCCACCCACTTTGCCAAAGCACAGCCCCCACACCACTGGAGGGATATCTTCAACCACCAACTTACCATCCTGAGACAAAGCTGAGTATAGCCCGCAAAGATCTCCGCCACGGCACAACCCAAGGGGGCGCCAACCCAGACAGGATGACCACATCAGTGAATCAACCCACTCAGGTGACGCACCCCCTCCAGGGACGGCATGAGAGAGCCCCAGCAAGCCAGTGACTCAGCCCCTGTAATAGGGTTAGAGGCAGAGAATCCCAGTGGAAAGAGGGGAACCGGCCAGGCAGAGACAGCAAGGGTGGTTCGTTGCTCCAGAGCCTTTCCGTTCACCTTCCCACTCCTGGGCCAGACTACACTCAATCATATGACCCACTGAAGAGATGAGTCTTCAGTAAAGACTTAAAGGTTGAGACCGAGTTTGCGTCTCTGACATGGGTAGGCAGACCGTTCCATAAAAATGGAGCTCTATAGGAGAAAGCCCTGCCTCCAGCTGTTTGCTTAGAAATTCTAGGGACAATTAGGAGGCCTGCGTCTTGTGACCGTAGCGTACGTGTAGGTATGTACGGCAGGACCAAATCAGAGAGATAGGTAGGAGCAAGCCCATGCAATGCTTTGTAGGTTAGCAGTAAAACCTTGAAATCAGCCCTTGCTTTGACAGGAAGCCAGTGTAAGGAGGCTAGCACTGGAGTAATATGATCAAATTTTTTGGTTCTAGTCAGGATTCTAGCAGCCGTATTTAGCACTAACTGAAGTTTATTTAGTGCTTTATCCGGGTAGCCGGAAAGTAGAGCATTGCAGTAGTCTAACCAGAAGTGACAAAAGCATGGATTAATTTTTCTGTATCATTTTTGGAGAAAGTTTGATTTGCAACGTTGAATGATGGAAAAGCTGGTCCTTGAATGGTCTTATATGTTTCAAAAGAGAGATCAGGGTCCAGATGCAGGCTGGTGTCTCGTTTTCTGACTTTTGTCCACTTTGGTCATTTCTAGTTTGTGTCTCAAGGTAAGTGGTCACAGGACATGAGCAGGTTTCTGTGCAGGACCCTGGAGCGTCCCTACCCTTTTCTGGTCTCAATTCATAAATCGGCAGGTCTGAACCCATTTGTCTCACCACTGTGTGGTGTATCTTCCCAATAGTTACGGAGTTTTTCCTGGTCCTCCTCTTGGTGTCAGGTTTTTCATCAGAACTCGCTCGCCAGGCTGTAGCACTGAACTCCTAACTTTAGTGTCATAGTACTTCTTACTTCTTTCAGTGGCTTTCTGAGCATTTTAATTTGCAATGGCGTATGCTTCTTCCATCCCTCATTTTCCAGTTCTCCATGTTGTCTCGCTGGTTACTGGAACCTGCCTCTGTGCACAATCCAAAGAGCATATCAACTGGAAGCCTGGGTGATCTCCCAAACAGAAGATAAAATTGTGAATAGCCAGTCCTTCGCGAACGGGTGCAGTTATAGGCATAAACCAGTTTATTCAGAGACTCCTTCCAATTAGACTTTTGTGTCTCAGTTAGTGTCTTTAACATTTGCAACAATGTTCTGTTCATGCGTTCCGCTTGACCGTTTCCCATCGGGTGATAGGGTGTTGTCCTGGACCCAGCCATGCCACTGTGTTTCTTTAACTGATGGAATAACTGATTTTCAAATTCTCCCCTTGGTCATGGTGGATGCGGGACGGAACCCAAACTTCAGGGAAAAGTCATTGAAGATGAGATTTGCAGCAGTTTTACCTGACTTTGATGTGGTGGCGTAGGCTTGAGTGAAACGTGTAAAATTATTAACAATCACAAGGATGTACTCATATCCCCTTTGCATCTGTCGAGATGAAGGAAGTCAATACATACCAGTTCAAATGGCTGTGTTGTCACAATGTTTGTCAGAGGAGCTCTTGTTGCATGGGCTGGCTTTTTCTGCTTGACACAGCTACAAGTTTTAGTCACATAGTGCTCGATGTCAGATTACATATATGGCCAGAAGAAGCGGTCACGTACTAGTGATACAGTGCGGTCAGTACCTTGGTGTCCCATGTTATTGTGCAACTCTTCCATCACTTTATCTTTGTACTGCTCTGGTAGAACTAACTGCTTGCGGGCTGTAGTGATTCTGTACAGAATGCCATCACTGTCTATTGTCAATTTGTCCCATTCTCTGAATAGGCATTTTGTCTTTGGACTGAATTTCTTTTGCTCTTTAACTGGCGGTTTGGAACCAGACAGTTTGAAATTGAGCACAGGACGGATGACCGGATCAGATTCTTGTGCTTCTCTTATCCCATCTTTTGGGATCGAGCTGGTTCTTGCAGTGGTTGTCTCACCTTCAGCTGATACCGACATAGATGCAGCTGAAAATGACCAAGGTACAACAGCCTCTTTCTGTACCTCAACTGCTTGTATCGTGGCGGCGATGGTGTCTGGTGGAAGCTCCTCAGAACATTCTCTCATCAGTGACTCTACTTCCAGTGGCATCCTTGACAAAGCATCTGCATCACCGTTCTCTCTGCCTGGCCTGTACTTTATTGTAAAGTGGAAATCAGCCAAGTCTGCAACCCACCTGGAAGTGGTTGCGTTCAGTTTTGCAGTCGACAGAATGTAGCAGAGCGGGTTGTTATCGCTGTATACAGTGAAGGTCGAGCATAGTACAAGTAGTCATGGAACTTATCAGTGATTGCCCATTTTAGAGCTAGAAATTCTAGCTTGCTCGAGTGGTAGTGATAGTTCTTCTCAGCTGCTGTTAAAGTTTGAGAGCCATAAGCAATGACCCTAAGCTTCCCCTCTTGCTTTTGATAAAGAACTGCTCCCAAGCTTTGGTGTGAAGCATCAGTGTGTACAACAAATGGCTGAGTGAAATCAGGGAAACCTAAAACTGGTGGGTGAAGCAAACACTCAATCAGCTGTTCAAGTGCCTGTTGATGCTGGTCAGTCCACAGGATTGGCTTGTTTGAGGGCACCACATGACTTACTTTCTTTGTTTTTGTTTTCCGTGGGTGGTCAGGTAATTTCTCTGAATCTGCTTTCAGGAGGTCATACAGGCAGCTGGCACTCCTAGAAAAGTCTTTGATGTACTGTCTGTAGTAAGTGAGTAAACCAAGCATTTTTCTGAGCTGGCCCACAGTCTCTGGTCGGATTTCTTTCAATGCTCTTACTGCTTCAAAATCGGCTGGGTCAACTCAGCTGCCCTCTGCAGACACTATTCTGCCCAAATAACGGACCTGGCGTTTAAAGAGATCACACTTACTTGGTATGAGTTTAATGCCATACTCTCTGAGACGCTGCAAAACTTCACATGGCTGTTGAATGTTTTACTGAAAACTAGCGTGTCGTCCAGGTAAGGAATGCAGATGTTATCCCGGAGCCCTTCCAAACACTCCTCCATACACCACTGAAAAGCTGCAGGGGCGTTCATGAGGCCGAATGGCATACGTATCCACTCATAGAGTCCCCACGGTGTCACAAATGCTGTCAGTGGTCTGCTTTCTTCAGAGATGAACCCCTGGTGATATGCTTTTCCCTGATCTAAGAGGGAGAACCAGGAATTACCACCTAAACTGTCCATGATGTCTTGGACCCGAAGGATGGGCTGGCGGTCGGGATGTGTCTTTCTGTTCAGGTCTCTGTAATCTATACACAACCGGAGGGTCCGTCCTTCTTACATTTACATTTACATTTAAGTCATTTGGCAGACGCTCTTATTCAGAGCGACTTACAAATTAGTGAATTCACCTTATGACATCCAGTGGAACAGCCACTTCACAATAGTGCATCTAAATCATTTAAGGGGGGGTGTGAAGGATTACTTTATCCTATCCTAAGAGTATTCCTTAAGAGGTGGGGTTTCAGGTGTCCCCGGAAGGTGGTGATTGACTCCGCTGTCCTGGCGTCGTGAGGGAGTTTGTTCCACCATTGGGGGGCCAGAGCAGCCGAACAGTTTTGACTGGGCTGAGGCGGGAACTGTACTTCCTCAGTGGTAGGGAGGCGGCAGGCCAGAGGTGGATGAACGCAGTGCCCTTGTTTGGGTGTAGGGCCTGATCAGAGCCTGGAGGGTACTGCGGTGCCGTTCCCCTCACAGCTCCGTAGGCAAGCACCATGGTCTTGTAGCGGATGCGGGCTTCAACTGGAAGCCAGTGGAGAGAGCGGAGGAGGCGGGGTGACGTGAGAGAACTTGGGAAGGTTGAACACCAGACGGGCTGCGGCGTTCTTGATGAGTTGTAGGAGGTTTAATGGCACAGGCAGGGAGCCCAGCCAACAGCGAGTTGCAGTAATCCAGACGGGAGATGACAAGTGCCTGGATTAGGACCTGCGCCGCTTCCTGTGTGAGGCAGGAGTCGTACTCTGCGGATGTTGTGACATGAACCTACGGAACGGGCCACCGCCTTGATGTTAGTTGAGAACGACAGGGTGTTGTCCAGGATCACGCCAAGGTTCTTAGCGCTGGGAGGAGGACTGTGGGTTGTCAACCGTGATGGGCGAGATCATGGAGCGGGCCAGTCCTTCCCCGGGAGGAAGAGGCAGTTCCGTCTTGCCGGGGACCGGCTTGAGGTGGTGATCCGTCATCACACTGATATGTCTGCCAGACATGCAGAATCACGGTCGCCACCTGGTCATCAGAAAGGGAAAGGAGAGATTAATTGTGTGTCGTCACCCAGCAATGATAGGAGAGACCATGTGAGGTTATGACAGAGCCAAGTGACTTGGTGTATAGCGAGAATAGGAGAGGGCCTAGAACAGAGCCCTGGGGACACCAGTGGAGAAGGTCATTCTGAGAGAGATAGTGGGAGAGCTGGCCAAGGACGGCACGTTCAAGAGTTTTGGAGAGAAAAGAAAGAAGGGATACTGGTCTGTAGTTGTTGACATCGGAGGGATCGAGTGTAGGTTTTTTCAGAAGGGTGCAACTCTCGCTCTCTTGAAGACGGAAGGGACGTAGCCAGCGGTCAGGGATGAGTTGATGAGCGAGGTGAGGTAAGGGAGAAGGTCTCCGGAAATGGTCTGGAGAGGAGGAAAAATGTAGAGAGGAGGGAGTGAAAGGATGCCAGGTCCGCAGGGAGGCGAGTTTTCCTCCATTTCCGCTCGGCTGCCCGGAGCCCTGTTCTGTGAGCTCGCAATGAGTCGTCGAGCCACGGAGCGGGGAGGGAGGACCGAGCCGGCCTGGAGGATAGGGGACATAGAGAGTCAAAGGATGCAGAAAGGGAAGAGAGGAGGGTTGAGGAGGCAGAATCAGGAGATAGGTTGGAGAAGGTTTGAGCAGAGGGAAGAGATGATAGGATGGAAGAGGAGAGAGTAGCGGGGGAGAGAGAGCGAAGGTTGGGACGGCGCGATACCATCCGAGTAGGGGCAGTGTGGGAAGTGTTGGATGAGAGCGAGAGGGAAAAGGATACAAGGTAGTGGTCGGAGACTTGGAGGGAGTTGCAATGAGGTTAGTGGAAGAACAGCATCTAGTAAAGATGAGGTCGAGCGTATTGCCTGCCTTGTGAGTAGGGGGAAGGTGAGAGGGTGAGGTCAAAAGAGGAGAGGAGTGGAAAGAAGGAGGCAGAGAGGAATGAGTCAAAGGTAGACGTGGGGAGGTTAAAGTCGCCCAGGACTGTGAGAGGTGAGCCGTCCTCAGGAAAGGAGCTTATCAAGGCATCAAGCTCATTGATGAACTCTCCGAGGGAACCTGGAGGGCGATAAATGATAAGGATGTTAAGCTTGAAAGGGCTGGTAACTGTGACAGCATGGAATTCAAAGGAGGCGATAGACAGATGGGTAAGGGGAGAAAGAGAGAATGACCACTTGGGAGAGATGAGGATCCCGGTGCCACCACCCCGCTGACCAGAAGCTCTCGGGGTGTGCGAGAACACGTGGGCGGACGAAGAGAGAGCAGTAGGAGTAGCAGTGTTATCTGTGGTGATCCATGTTTCCGTCAGTGCCAGGAAGTCGAGGACTGGAGGAGGCATAG
>NW_027002191.1:0-6645 GCF_036934945.1 Oncorhynchus masou masou
TTAATAAAGAAAAATCCTAAAATGCAAAAAATGGCAAATCCAAAAGGTGGTAGGAAAAACACAAAAAGACCTCAAAAGAAACTCACCAAAAATAAACAAAAACAAAAAACAGAATACCACAAGAACTTCACCCGGAATCGACAAGAGCACACAGAACACTAGGGCAGGGTGCTAACATACAAACACAGAGCACAGAACTGAGGGAAACAAAGGGTTTAAATACAATCAGGGGAAACGAGACACAGGTGCAAATAATAATGGGGATCAAGGGAAAAACATAGGGACAAAAAGCACAATGGGGACATCTACTGACCAAAACCCGGAACAACCCTGGCCAAATCCTGACAGAATCCCCCCTAGGAACGGCTCCTGACGTTCCTACCAGCTCTCTCAGGGTGGAGGACCCTGAACTGACGAATGAGGTCAGGGTCCAGGATGTCTTTGGCAGGAACCCAGGAGCGCTCCTCAGGACCGTAGCCTTCCCAGTCCACCAGATACTGCCAGGACCGCTGCACCCGGCGGGAATCCAGTATCCGGTGGACGGTATAAGCCGGCTGGCCTCCAATGACACGAGGCGGAGGGGGAGGTCTGTCTGCCGGGACAAGGGGAGAAAAACAACAGGTTTTAACAATGACACATGAAATGTGGGATTAATCTTAAGGGATCTGGGTAAGTGTAGGCGATAAGAAACTGGGTTAACTCTCCTGGCAACCTTGAAGGGACCGATGTATTTTGGGACAGCTTGCGAGACTCCACCCGTAGAGGTAAGTCTCTTGTGGAAAGCCAGACTCTCTGGCCGGGGCGCAGGGTAGGCCCGGGACGGCGACGTCTGTTGGCTTGTTGTTGATACCTCTGTGAGGAACGCATCAGATTAAGACGGGTCTTCCTCCACATAAGCCGACAGCGTCTGACGAACCTCAAGGCTGAAGGCACTCTGACTTCTGCCTCCTGGTCCGGGAACAATGGAGGAGCATAGCCAAACTGACACTGCGGGGACATACCAGTGGAGGAGGAGCGCAAGGTGTTGTGCGCGTATTCGGCCCAAACAATAAAGGATGACCATGTGGACGGGTTGTCACGAGTCATACATCGGAGGGTGGTTTCCAGCTCTTGATTCATCCTCTCTGTTTGGCCGTTGGACTCCGGATGGTACCCTGAAGATAGACTGGCAGAAGCCCCCATGAGTTGGCAGAAGGCCTTCCAAAACCTTGAGGCGAACTGGGGACCTCTGTCAGAAACCACATCTTGAGGAATGCCGAAGACTCGGAACACATGATTAATTACCAACTCAGCCGTTTCCTTGGCAGAAGGTAACTTAGTCAGAGGGACGAACCTGGCCGCCTTTGAAAACCTGTCGATTATGACTAGGATAGTAGTATTGCCATGGGATGGAGGAAGTCCAGTAATAAAGTCCAATGAGATATGGGACCAGGGTCTGTGGGGAACAGGTAAAGGGTGAAGGAGTCCTTGAGGGCGGAGGTGAGAAGATTTGCCCTGGCAGCACACGGGGCAGGCATTGACGAAAGTGGCAACGTCTTCTCTTATGGTAGGCCACCAGAACTTACGCTGGATGAACTCCAAGGTGCGACCTACGCCCGGATGACAGGTGAGGCGAGAGGAGTGCCCCCACAGAAGGACCTGAGTCCTCACTGCCTTGGGGACAAACAACCGATTGGCAGGGCCTCCTTTAGGGTCCGGTTCGCTAGCTTGAGCACGTCTCACGGTATCCTCAACTTGCCACGAGATCGGAGCCACAATCTTAGCAGCAGGAAGGACAGGCATGTCCGTGTCATCTCGAATGGCAGGAGCGTAGACTCGGGACAGGGCATCCGGTTTGAGATTCTTCGACCCGGGCCGATAGGTGAGGATAAACTGGAATCGATTGAAGAAAAGAGACCATCTAGCTTGTCTAGAGTTCAATCGCTTCGCCTGCTGGATATACTCCAGATTTTTGTGGTCCGTAAGCACTTGAAACGGGTGAGAAGCCCCTCGAGCCAGTGTCTCCATTCCTTCAATGCCATCTTAACCGCTAGGAGTTCACGATCCCCCACATCGTAGTTCCTCTCAGTCGGGGTAAGCCGGTGTGAGAAGAAAGCGCACGGATGAAGCTTCTTGTCTTCACCCCTCTGAGACAGGACAGCTCCAACACCAACCTCTGATGCGTCTACCTCCACCACAAATGGTTCATCCGTAGTCGGTAGTATCAGGATGGGAGCAGAGAGGACGCGCTGCTTGAGTCCTTGGAAGGCCGTCTCAGCTTCTCTTCCCCACAAAAACCTTGCATTGCCACCTTTGGTTAAAGCTGAGAGAGGAGCTGCCACCAAACTGAAGTTCTTGATGAACTTGCGGTAAAAGTTTGTGAAGCCCAGGAAACGCTGAACATCCTTAACGGATTTGGGGGTGGGCCAATCCGCTACCGCCCCTACCTTCCTAGGGTCCATTTGGACTCGACCGGGTTCCACTACAAATCCCAGGAATTGTACTCGGGATGAATGGAATTCACATTTTTCCGGCTTAACGTACAGATGGCTGTCCAGGAGGCGTTTGAGTACTTGTCTGACATGCTTAGTGTGTTCTTGAAGGGAGCTCGAAAAGATGAGGATGTCATCCAAGTAAACGAACACAAATATGTTAAGCATATCCCTAAGCACATCGTTTATGAGCGCTTGGAACACCGCTGGGGCGTTGGTCAGGCCGAAGGGCATCACCAAGTATTCATAGTGACCAGTAGGCGTGTTGAAAGCGGTCTTCCACTCGTCACCAGGTCTGATCCGCACAAGATGGTATGCGTTCCGCAGGTCAAGCTTAGTGAAAACAACTGCTTCCTGGAGCAGCTCGAAGGCTGTGGCCATAAGGGGTAGCGGGTAACGGTTACGGACGGTTATGTCATTGAGTCCCCGGTAGTCGATGCAAGGACGTAATCCACCATCTTTCTTGGCCACAAAGAAAAACCCTGCTCCCGCCGGGGAGGTTGATGGACGCATGAGGCCTGCTTCCAGAGAGTCCTTGATGTAGGTATCCATAGCAGCTCGTTCGGGTGGAGATAGGGAAAAGATCCGACCCCTGGGGGCAAGTGCCCGGAAACAGGTCGATGGGGCAATCGTAAGATCTATGGGGTGGTAGCATGGTGGCCCTCTGTTTGCTAAACACCAGTTTGAGGTCATGGTAACACTCGGGAACTCGGGTCAGGTCGATGGATTCTAAAGACTCGGAGTAGAACTCGGGGAATTCTGGAAAATACAAGTAGCTTGGCACGTAGGACCCCACTGCTTGATAGTGCCCACAGACCAGTCGATGTGAGGGTTATGGCTGTGAAGCCAGGGGTATCCAAGGACGAGAGGGAACTCGGAACAGGAGATCAAATGAAAGTTCATCAATTCCTGGTGTTGTGAAACTGAAAGTCTCAAGGAGGTAGTGACATGAGTGACAAGTCCAGATCCCAAAGGGCTTCCATCCAATGTAGTAACCCTCATGGGGTCACTTAGAGGTTCAGAGGGAACGCCATTCTCCTTCGCCCAGACACCATCCATGAAGTTACCTGCGGCTCCAGAGTCTACCAAGGCTTGAAGGTGAAGCTTGTGGTTGTCCCAGGAGAGGGTGACTGGAATGAGCAGACGGGAGTTGGACGGATGGGAGGAGGTTATGTTTCCCGTTACAGTTCCCCCCGGTCTGTACGGGACAGAGCGTTTCCCTGGAGCCCGGGACACGTGGAACGGAAATGGCCCGGTTTGCCGCAATATAGACAGCGTCGCTCCCTCATCCGGCGGTCTCTCTCAGCCTGGGAGATGCGTCCAATCTGCATGGGTTCCGGTGGAGCCAGCGATGATAAAGGTGGGGACTCGGAGCTGGGACTGATAGGGGCTAGAGGTCTACGGTTGAGTTCTCTCTCTCAGACGCTGGTCAATGCGTGAGGCCAACTTGATCAGGGACTCGAGATTGTCCGGTGGTTCCCGAGTGGCCAGTTCATCTTGGATAGTGTCGGAAAGGCCTTTCAGAAAGCACACCGTGAGCGCCTCGTTGTTCCAGCCACTCGCTGCTGCCACCGTGCGGAACTGGATGGCATAGTCCGTCACGCTGCGCCAACCTTGATGGAGAGTCAGGAGCTGTTTGGCTGAGTCAGAACCACTGCTTGGGCCTTGAAACACTCGTTTGAATTCCTCAGCAAAGGCAGAGTAGCTGGCACAGCAGGAACTATGGGCATCCCACACAGCAGTAGCCCAGGCCAGGGCTTTTTCCGACAGCAGGGTGATGATATATGCGATCTTAGACCGGTCGGTGGGAAACGACGAGGGTTGCAGCTCAAAGGAGAGAGAACATTGAGTGAGAAAGCCTTTACAAGCACTTGGATCACCTGAGAACCGTTGGGGAGGTGGAAGACGAGGTTCAGCCAGGGGGTTAACTGCCATGGGTACGTGAACCTGAGGTACTGGGACGGAAACTGTTGCCGGGGTAAGTCGATCAGATATTTGCTTAATGGAAGTCAGCATCTCCGACAGAAGATGAGAATGTCTAGCCATTAAGGCCTCTTGCTGAACCAGGGCGGCTTCGTGGCGTTGGACAGTCTCCTGGTGGTGGGACAGCGTGGCAAAAGGTCCTGGGAACTGGCTGCCTCTGGGTTCATTTTTGGCTCTGTGTTTCTGTCAGGACCCGGTTTCGAACCTGGGTCTCCGGAGTGAGAAACAGTCACTTAACCAACTGAGCCACGAATAGACAGCAGAACCCAGAAGATGAGGCAGACACAGCAGTACTTAAGACGGTGTATTTAATAAAGAAAAATCCTAAAATACAAAAAATGGCAAATCCAAAAGGTGGTAGGAAAAACACAAAAAGACCTCAAAAGAAACTCACCAAAAATAAACAAAAACAAAAAACAGAATACCACAAGAACTTCACCCGGAATCGACAAGAGCACACAGAACACTAGGGCAGGGTGCTAACATACAAACACAGAGCACAGAACTGAGGGAAACAAAGGGTTTAAATACAATCAGGGGAAACGAGACACAGGTGCAAATAATAATGGGGATCAAGGGAAAAACATAGGGACAAAAAGCACAATGGGGACATCTACTGACCAAACATTGGTCAAGCCTGACCAGTAACTCTCTCTCTCTCTCTCTCTCTCTCTCTCTCGCTCTCTCTCTCAATTCAATTCAATTCAATTCAATTTGCTTTATTGGCATGACGTAACAATGTACATATTGCCAAAGCTTATTTAGGATATTTACAATATAAAAATGAGAATCAAAATTGTCAACGAGACAACAGTAACAACAATAACCAAGTGTCAAAATGACTGTACATTCAACTATAACAATAAGCATGCAGTAAAGGACATGTGCAGGTTGATTGGTCTGTCAGACACTGTCCCTCATCTTATGGCAGGCAGTAATGTAGTGCCCTGCCAACCCACAGCTCTCTGCATCCTCCCCCAACAGGACGGGTAGCCTACTCTCATCAGAGAGGTCTTTCAAACCTTGAATAAGGGTTTCAAATTTGGGGAAATTACACTCTCTAATTGTTTTATATTTTTGACATTTTGTCCATTTCAGGTTCTGCTGTGGTGCAGTGGTTGCACAGCCTTTCCTCTACAGGGAGACAGGTTTTCCTGTGTCTACCCTTCTCAATGGCAAGGCTGTGCTCACTGAGCCTGTACTTTGTCAAGGTTTTTCTAAGGTTTTGATCAGTAACCATGGTCAAATATTTAGCCACGGTGTACTGTCGATTTAGGGCCAGATAGCACTGCATTTTGCTTTGTGTTTGTGCTTGTGTTTCCCAATTTCCTGTGTGTTAATTTGGTTTATCCTGATTGATTGGATGTTCTGGTCCTGATGCTTCAGTGTGTTAGTGGAACATGTTAGTGAACTCAGCCCCAGGACCAGCTGGATGAAGGGACTCCTTTCTTTGCTCAGCTCTTGGCATTGCAGGGCTTGGTAGTGATATGAGAGTGGGTCACTGTATTTTAGATGTTTCCAAAACTTAATTGCTATTTTTTGAGTTTTTATTATTAGTGGATATTGGCCTAATTCTGCCCTGCATGCATTGTTTGATTGCCAAAGCAAGTAAGGTATATAATATATAAAGTGAAATAAACAATAAAAATTAACAGTAGACATCACACATACAGAAGTTTCAAAACAATAAAGACATTACAAATGTCATATATATATATATATACAGTGTTTTTACAATGTGCAAATGGTAAAGGACACAAGATAAAATAAATAAGCATAGATATGTGTTGTATTTACAATGGTGCGTGTTCTTCACTGGTTGCCCTTTTCCGTGGCAACAGGTCACAAATCTTGCTGCTCTGATGGCACACTGTGGAATTTCACCCAGTAGATATGGGAGTTTTTCAAAATTGGATTTGTTTTCGAATTCTTTGTGGATCTGTGTAATCTGAGGGAAATATGTCTCTCAATATGGTCATACATTGGGCAGGAGGTTAGGAAGTGCAGCTCAGTTTCCACCTCATTTTGTGGGCAGTGAGCACATAGCCTGTCTTCTCTTGAGAGCCATGTCTGCCTACGGCGGCCTTTCTCAATAGCAAGGCTATGCTCGCTGAGTCTGTACATAGTCAAAGCTTTCCTTAATTTTTGGGTCAGTCACAGTGGTCAGGTATTCCTGCGCTGTGTCCTCTCT
>NW_027002192.1:0-6644 GCF_036934945.1 Oncorhynchus masou masou
TGTTCCTATAAATGACCAGCATGGTCGAATAATAATAAGGCAGAATAGTTGAAACTGGAGCAGCAGCACGGCCAGGTGGACTGGGGACAGCAAGGAGTCATCATGTCAGGTAGTCCTGGGGCATGGTCCTAGGGCTCAGGTCCTCCGAGAGAGAGAGAGAAGGAGAGAATTAGAGAACGCACACTTAGATTCACACAGGACACCGAATAGGACAGGAGAAGTACTCCAGATATAACAAACTGACCCTAGCCCCCCGACACATAAACTACTGCAGCATAAATACTGGAGGCTGAGACAGGAGGGGTCAGGAGACACTGTGGCCCCATCCGAGGACACCCCCGGAAAGGGCTAAACAGGAAGGATATAACCCCACCCACTTTGCCAAAGCACAGCCCCCACACCACTAGAGGGATATCTTCAACCACCAACTTACCATCCTGAGACAAGGCTGAGTATAGCCCACAAAGATCTCCGCCATGGCACAACCCAAGGGGGGCGCCAATCCAGACAGGATGACCACAGGATGATTTGATTTGATTCAGGGCATGTTCCCCAGTTTTGTCTGTTTATAAATAACCGTACACTATCAGAATTCAGCATTTTACTTGTTAAATGTGTGTTACTGTCTTAAATGTGGCATAACCCGATGGTTGTATTACCACATTGTAATACAGCGTCTTCAAACGAGTTTATTGTTAAAGCCATAATGTAGCATCACTTATCACAGTTAATACCAATAATAAAAGATGAGTGCTATATTTTCCCTCTGTAAGTATGGCTGATTGGGATCTGTCTGTGACAGTGGAGGAGCTTGGCCTTGAGGCTACACCCTTCAAAGTTAGCGTGACCTCAGACCTGCACATTGGTGGTGTCGTATTCAGAATTGTGGAGAAGACACGTGAGTTCCCTACCAACGTACACTTCCACTTCCATCTTGGGACTATATTTAAGATACAGTATATTTTTAGATTGCATATGAGAATCTATTTTGTCATTTCTCAGGGTTGTTGATATCTTTTAATCGTGGGGTGTAGTAAGTGATTATAGACTTACTCCACAATCTGTAAATCAGAACATGAATATTGATTTCAAAACAAGATTCAAAGTATCTATGAGACACGCCATAAATGTGTTAATATAAAGCACAGACAGACTCCTCTGTCCACCCCAGAGATAAAGTAGGACTGGTCAGACCATGCCCTGTGGCGGGAGCAGAAGCTGCTCCAGCTTCCGTGGACCCTTGAGAAGTATGAGATCCATGCCGATGTTCGCCTGCGCCCCCCCCCCAACACAAGACCCTGACACTGGGCCTACCCAACGGGACCACTCTGAGGCTTCAGGCCAGTTTCTCTCGTCCAGTCTTCCAAACTGTTATGGGAGTCTGTCGTCTGCTGAGTAAGTACATGTATGAGGAGTTCCTACCTAAATAAAAGTAATAAGTTATTGTTGCAGATATTATTGTAATTGGAACACATAAAAGCAGAACATTATCTACAGTAACAAACATGATACAACATCAGGTACTAAATTCCCCTGTTACACCTGGACGCATCAATTAAGATTACATGGGTACTATCCTATGGAAGCGCTGGTGGAAATTAATGAGAGAAACAACCAAATATAATAAGACAAGGGGGGGGGGGGGT
Organism: Oncorhynchus masou masou; assembly: GCF_036934945.1. Lineage (NCBI taxonomy): Eukaryota > Metazoa > Chordata > Actinopteri > Salmoniformes > Salmonidae > Oncorhynchus > Oncorhynchus masou. The sequence goes on from NW_027002192.1 coordinate 1,647, forward strand.
GCAGGGGCTACATTAAGTTCTCAGCAGAAATGTTACTCTCAAAGTAGTCGGGGAATGGCTGCCAGACCTTGTAAAACTAACTTTTGAGTGGAGCCACGGGTGAAATATTTTAGCTTTGGGCCATAACATTCCAATTAAAAACAAGAAGGCATAAAAATTGTGGTGAAATCAATGATGTATATAAACCCTGGATTGCTGATGCTACGTATGTATTAAATTAAAAGACTTTACTGAGTTACAGTTCACATAAGCAAATCAGTCCATTAAAATAAATTCAATAGGCCCTAATCTACTGTGTGGATTTCACATTTCTGGGAATACAGATATGCATCGAATGGTCACAGATACCTTTAAAAAAATGTCTTCAATGGCTTTGTGAACACAATGGCTTTGTGAACACAATGGCTTTGTGAACACCATCTACTGCATCTTGCCTATGCCGTTCTGTACCATCACTCATTCATATATCTTTATGTACATAATCTTTATCCCTTTACACTTGTGTGTATAAGACAGTAGTTGTGGAATTGTTAGGTTAGATTGCTGGTTTGTTATTACTGCATTGTCGGAACTAGAAGCACAAGCATTTCTCTACACTCACATTGACATCTGCAAACCATATGTATGTGACAAATAAAATGTGATTTGAAGTTGATGGATATTGGCGGGAACAGGAACACGCTGCCGTACACGTCGATCCAGAGCATTCCAAACATGCTCAATGGATAACATGTCTGGTGAGTATGCAGGCCATGAAAAAACTGGGCCATTTTCAGCTTCCAGGAATTGTGCACAGATGTCATGGGGCCGTGCATTATCATGCTGAAACGTGAGGTGATGGCGGCAGATGATTGACAGGTAGTATAACTTTTATAACTTTTCATTACATTTCCATTACATTTCATTATAGTACAACGGTTTGATTTGTCTAATCTTAGCAATTTCTTCTTAGCTAGCTACATAGCCGTCTTTGTATCAAAGATAATTGCGTAATTATCGTATTTCGTATTTCGTCCTAACGTAGTCTACACTGCTATCTGCCCAGCAGCTAGCTAACGTCTACCGTCTACTAGCACTGTAGAAACTATTACACTCAACTGAACGACTCGATTAGTGTAGTGTTAGCTAGCTACATAGTTGTCTTTGCTGTCTTCGTATCCAAGATAATTGTGTAGTTTAGAGTGTGTAGACTTAGAGTGATTATCTTAATTTACCGAGGTTAGCTAGCCAGCTATTTGTCGTCCTTAACGTAAGAGTTACTGCTAGCTAGCTAGCCAACAGCTAGCTAACGTCTACCAAATAACTTCAACAACCCGGTCAACATTCCGCCGCTCCACAGGTAGTATCACATTTTCATTTCACTTCATTACAGTACAACGGTTTGATTTGTTTGATCGTAGCTAGCTAGCTACATAGCCGTCTTTGTATCTAAGACAATTGTGTAGTCTAGAGCGATTTTCTAGGTTAGCTAGCCAGCTATTGTCATTCTTTTAACGTAACGTAACGTAATCAACACTGCTAGCTAGCCAGCTAGCCCCCGAATAGCAGCACTGTAGAAACTATTACACTCGACGGAACGACTTGATTAGTGTAGTGTCAACAACGCAGCCACTGCCAGCTAGCCTACTCCAGCAGTACTGTATCATTTCAATCATTTTAGTCAATAAGATTCTTGCTACGTAAGCTTAACTTTCTGAACATTCGAGACGTGTAGTCCACTTGTCATTCCAATCTCCTTTGCATTAGCGTAGCCTCTTCTGTAGCCTGTCAACTATGTGTCTATCTATCCCTGTTCTCTCCTCTCTGCACAGACCATACAAACGCTCCACACCGCGTGGCCGCGGCCACCCTAATCTGGTGGTCCCAGCGCGCACGACCCACGTGGAGTTCCAGGTCTCCGGTAGCCTCTGGAACTGCCGATCTGCGGCCAACAAGGCAGAGTTCATCTCAGCCTATGCCTCCCTCCAGTCCCTCGACTTCTTGGCACTGACGGAAACATGGATCACCACAGATAACACTGCTACTCCCACTGCTCTCTCTTTGTCCTCCCACGTGTTCTCGCACACCCCGAGAGCTTCTGGTCAGCGGGGTGGTGGCACCGGGATCCTCATCTCTCCCAAGTGGTCATTCTCTCTTTCTCCCCTTACCCATCTGTCTATCGCCTCCTTTGAATTCCATGCTGTCACAGTTATCAGCCCTTTCAAGCTTAACATCCTTATCATTTATCGCCCTCCAGGTTCCTCGGAGAGTTCATCAATGAGCTTGATGCCTTGATAAGCTCCTTTCCTGAGGACGGCTCACCTCTCACAGTCCTGGGCGACTTTAACCTCCCCACGTCTACCTTTGACTCATTCCTCTCTGCCTCCTTCTTTCCACTCCTCTCCTCTTTTGACCTCACCCTCTCACCTTCCCCCTACTCACAAGGCAGGCAATACGCTCGACCTCATCTTTACTAGATGCTGTTCATCCACTAACCTCATTGCAACTCCTCCAAGTCTCCGACCACTACCTTGTATCCTTTTCCCTCTCGCTCTCATCCAACACTTCCCACACTGCCCCTACTCGGATGGTATCGCGCCATCCCAACCTTCGCTCTCTCTCCCCCTGCTACTCTCTCCTCTTCCATCCTATCATAATATATCCCATTTAGCAGACGCTTTTGTCCAAAGCGACTTACAAGTCGGCTGGGGCCACTACTTTTACATATGGGTGGCCCCAGCGGGAATCGGTCCCACGACGCTTGGCGTTGCAAGCGCCATGCTCTACCGACTGAGCCACACAGGACCTATCATCTCTTCCCTCTGCTCATACCTTCTCCAACCTATCTCCTGATTCTGCCTCCTCAACCCTCCTCTCTTCCCTTTCTGCATCCTTTGACTCTCTATGTCCCCTATCCTCCAGGCCGGCTCGGTCCTCCCCTCCCGCTCCGTGGCTCGACGACTCATTGCGAGCTCACAGAACAGTGCTCCGGGCAGCCGGCGGAAATGGAGGAAAACTCGCCTCCCTGCGGACCTGGCATCCTTTCACTCCCTCCTCTCTACATTTTCCTCCTCTGTCTCTGCTGCTAAAGCCACTTTCTACCACTCTAAATTCCAAGCATCTGCCTCTAACCCTAGGAAGCTCTTTGCCACCTTCTCCTCCCTCCTGAATCCCCCTCCCCCCTCCTCCCTCTCTGCAGATGACTTCGTCAACCATTTTGAAAAGAAGGTCGACGACATCCGATCCTCGTTTGCTAAGTCAAACGACACCGCTGGTTCTGCTCACACTGCCCTACCCTGTGCTCTGACCTCTTTCTCCCCTCTCTCCAGATGAAATCTCGCTTCTTGTGACGGCCGGCCGCCCAACAACCTGCCCGCTTGACCCTATCCCCTCCTCTCTTCTCCAGACCATTTCCGGAGACCTTCTCCCTTACCTCACCTCGCTCATCAACTCATCCCTGACCGCTGGCTACGTCCCTTCCGTCTTCAAGAGAGCGAGAGTTGCACCCCCTTCTGAAAAAACCTACACTCGACCCCTCCGATGTCAACAACTACAGACCAGTATCCCTTCTTTCTTTTCTCTCCAAAACTCTTGAACGTGCCGTCCTTGGCCAGCTCTCCCGCTATCTCTCTCAGAATGACCTTCTTGATCCAAATCAGTCAGGTTTCAAGACTAGTCATTCAACTGAGACTGCTCTTCTCTGTATCACGGAGGCGCTCCGCACTGCTAAAGCTAACTCTCTCTCCTCTGCTCTCATCCTTCTAGACCTATCGGCTGCCTTCGATACTGTGAACCATCAGATCCTCCTCTCCACCTTCTCCGAGTTGGGCATCTCTGGCGCGGCCCACGCTTGGATTGCGTCCTACCTGACAGGTCGCTCCTACCAGGTGGCGTGGCGAGAATCTGTCTCCTCGCCACGCGCTCTCACCACTGGTGTCCCCCAGGGCTCTGTTCTAGGCCCTCTCCTATTCTCGCTATACACCAAGTCACTTAGCTCTGTCATAACCTCACATGGTCTCTCCTATCATTGCTATGCAGACGACACACAATTAATCTTCTCCTTTCCCCCTTCTGATGACCAGGTGGCGAATCGCATCTCTGCATGTCTGGCAGACATATCAGTGTGGATGACGGATCACCACCTCAAGCTGAACCTCGGCAAGACGGAGCTGCTCTTCCTCCCGGGGAAGGACTGCCCCGTTCCATGATCTCGCCATCACGGTTGACAACTCCATTGTGTCCTCCTCCCAGAGCGCTAAGAACCTTGGCGTGATCCTGGACAACACCCTGTCGTTCTCAACCAACATCATGGCGGTGGCCCGTTCCTGTAGGTTCATGCTCTACAACATCCGCAGAGTACGACCCTGCCTCACACAGGAAGCGGCGCAGTTCCTAATCCAGGCACTTGTCATCTCCGTCTGGATTACTGCAACCGCTGTTGGCTGGGCTCCTGCCTGTGCCATTAAACCCCTACAACTCATCCAGAACGCCGCAGCCCGTCTGGTGTTCAACCTTCCCAAGTTCTCTCACGTCACCCCGCTCGTCCGCTCTCTCCACTGGCTTCCAGTTGAAGCTCGCATCCGCTACAAGACCATGGTGCTTGCCTCACGGAGCTGTGGGGAACGCAACGCAGTACCTCCAGGCTCTGATCAGGCCCTACACCCAAACAAGGGCACTGCGTTCATCCACCTCTGGCCTGCTCGCCCCTACCACTGAGGAAGTACAGTTCCCGCTCAGCCCAGTCAAAACTGTTCGCTGCTCTGGCCCCCAATGGGGAACAAACTCCCCCACGACGCCAGGACAGCGGAGTCAATCACCACCTTCCGGAGACACCTGAAACCCCACCTCTTCAAGGAATACCTAGGATAGGATAAAGTAATCCTTCTCACCCCCCTTAAATGATTTAGATGCACTATTGTAAAGTGGCTGTTCCACTGGATGTCAGAAGGTGAATTCACCAATTTGTAAGTCGCTCTGGATAAGAGCGTCTGCTAAATGACTTAAATGTAAATGTAAATG
>NW_027002193.1:0-6644 GCF_036934945.1 Oncorhynchus masou masou
ATACACAATGATTAACGATAACTTGGCACAAGTTACAAGGGGTACTAGTAATGAGTCGATGGGCAGGGATACGAGGTAAGAGGTAAATATGTACATATACTGTAATTAGCAATAAAGTGACAGATAGTAAAGTGTAGCAGCAGCGTATGTGATGAGTAAAAACAGTTAGTGCAAAAAGGGGTCAATGCATATAGTCCGGGTAGCTATTTGGTTTACTATTTCAAACTAACTTTTTAGCAGTCTTATGGCTTGGGGGTAGAAACTTTTCAGGGTCTTGATGCTTCCAGACTTGGTGTATCAGTGCCGCTTGCTGCGCGGTAGCAGAGAGAACAGTCTATGACTTGGGTGGCTGGAGTCTTTGACAATTTTTAAGGCCTTCCTCTGACACTGCCTGGTATAAAGGTCCTGGATGGCAGGAAGCTTGGCTCCAGTGATGTACTGGGCCGTACGCACTACCCTCTGTAGCGTCTTACGGTCAGATGCCGAGCAGTTGCCATGCCAGGCAGTGATGCAACCAGTCAGGCTGCTCTCGATGGTGCAACTGTAGAACTGTTTGAGAATCTGAGGGCCTGTGCCCTCTTCACAACTGTGTTGGTGTGTTTGGAACATGATAGTGATGTGGACACTGAGGAACTTGAAGATCTCGACCCGCTCTACTACAGCCGTGTCGATATGAATGGGGTCGTACTCTGCCCTCCATTTCCTGTAGTCCATGATATGCTCATTTGTCTGCTGATGTTGAGAGAGAGGTTGTTGTCCTGGTACCACACTGCCAGGTCTCTATCCTCTTCCCTATAGGCAGTCTCATTGTCATCTGTGATCAGGCCTACCACCGTCATGTCGTCTGCAAACTTAATGATAGTGTTGGAGTCGTGGCGCGGCCATGCAGTCATGGGTGAACAGGGAGTACAGGAGGGGACTAAGCACGCACCCTTGAAGGGCCCCCATGTTGAGGGTCAGCGTGGCGGATTTGTTGTTGCCTATCTTCACTACCTGGGGGCGTCCCTTCAGGAAGTCCAGATCCAGTTGCAGAAGGAGGTGTTCAGTCCCAGGGTCCATAGCTAGGTGACGAGTTTTGAGGGCACCATGGTATTTAACACTGAGCTGTGGTCAATGAACAGCATTCTCATGTAGGTGTTTCTTTTGTCCAAGTGGGAAAGGGCAGTGTGGAGTGCAAAAGTGATTGTGTCATCTGTGGATCTGTTGGGGAGGTACGCGAGTTGGAGTGGCTCCAGGCTGTCTGGGATGATGGTGTTGATGTGAGCCATGACCAGCTTTTCAAAGCATTTCATGGCTATAAATGTGAGTGCTACGGGGCGATAGTCATTTAGACACGTTACATCGGCATTCTTGGGCACAGGGACTATGGTGGTCTGCTTTAAACATGAACATGAAGGTATTGCAGACGGGGTCAGGGAGAGGTTGAAAATGTCAGTGAAGACACTTGCCAGCTGGTCAGCGCATGCTCCAAGTACGCGTACTGGTGATGCTTCTGGCCTTGCTGCCTTGTGAATGTTAACCTGTTTAAAGGTCTTAATCACATCGGCTACAGAGAGCGTGATTACATAATCGTGTGGAACAACTGATGCTCTCACGTATAGTTCAGTGTGCTTCGAAGCGAGCATACAAGGCATTTAGCATCACTGGGCAGCTCTCGGTTTGGTTTCCCATTGTAATCTGTGATAGTTTGTAAGCCCATGCCATATCCAACAACAGTCAGAGCTGGTGTAGTAGGATTCGATCTTAGTCCTGTATTGATGCTTTGCCTGTTTGATGGTTCATCGACGCACTTATTAATGAAGCTAGTGACTGGTGTGGTAAACTCCTCAATGTCATCAGATGAATCCCGGAGCATATTCCAGCCTGTGCTAGCAAAACAGTCTTGTAACTTAGTATCTGCCTTATTGGACCACTTCCGTTTTGAGTGTGTCACTGATACTTCCTGTTTGAGTTTTTGCTTGTAAGCTGGAATCAGGAGGATATAGTTGTGGTTAGATTTTTCAAATGAAGGGCGAGCTTTGTATGTGTCTGTAGTAAAGGTGATTTTGATTTTTCTCGCCTCTAGTTGCACAGGAGACAAGGTAGCAGAAATTAGGTAAGACAATTTCAGTTTTCCTGCATTAAAATCACTGGCCACTAGGAGCGCCAGCCTCTGGATGAGCACTATACAGCTTGTTGAGTACGGTCTTAGTGCCAGCATCGGTTTGTGGTGGTAAATAGACAGCTACGAAAAATAAATAGTGGTAAATTGTATGGTCTACAGCCCTCAATCTCAACCCTGGATCTCGAATTCCGTGCCACAGCATTTTTTTTATTGTTCCCATCTAATCAGGGACTGATTTATACCTGGACCACCAGTTGTGTGCAATTAATTATCAGGTAAACTAGAAATCCGGCAGGCTCCAGACCTCGTAGTGTAAGAGTTAAATACCCCTAGTCTAAAGCTTATCATTATGAATACTAACTAAATGTAGCTAGTTTGACCATATTGTCAATGTTAAGCAAGCTAGCTAACTGTATTAATAGCAATGTAAGATAGCTTATGATTTCCCAGTTTCCCGTGAAGCCAGCATATGGTTGACACAGCTTGTTTGACATGAGCCAATCAGTGTTTCTCAACAAGTTCAAAGCCTGTGAATGCATTCAACAAATTTTACGACTTTACAACTGGTAATTACCACCTTCCTACTTGGTTATGAATGCAGCATTAGCTACAACTTCAGAGTCCGTTGGAAAGGATCCAATTGAGCAAAGTGAGGTGTACAATCATTGATCTACAAATCATATTCCCTGACAAATAATAGGTTTTGTGCGATTTAAGATTGCCTGAGACAGGGGAGCCATAGCTCTGCAATCTCAAGCCATGCACACACACAGAACCAGACATTGATTCATTGATTGGAGACAGCTTGTGTCAATTACAGAACATTTCCTATGATTTTCTACCTGCAGCAACACTAGTGGCTAATGCTGGAAAACGGTAAATGCACAGTGCCTCCATTTCCACACCAAAAAGCAGGGCCTAATATGTGAGTGAGTTAAAAAGTCCAATGCAGCCATTTTTATCTCAATATCTAATAATTTCCAGGCGACAATGAAGTATATTACTGTGATTGTTTTAAAGAAACAAAAATACTTTTTTAGCAAAGAGAAATTTGTCAAGCAAGAATTTAGCTAGGACTGTCTGGGAGTAGTTTGAGTGTGGAGGGGAAAACTAGTCGTTATACCACAGTACGAGTACCATTGTATGAGTTATAATAACTATAAAACCTAACGGTCAAACAAGGAAATGGTTCCAATCATTTTTCAACCATTCATTTTTCTCATAGGGGATTTAAAATAAGTGCTGTGTTTCGTGTAGGCCCACCTGGTGTGACATTTTGATAACCGTGCAAATCTCTCTAGGACATGGTGGCTTTTATCAATATGGGTGAAGGTGAAGGTGAAGGTAAGAATCTCTGGATTAACTATCTAATGTTAACTAAATTTAGTAATTAATAAATTGTCAAAATGTCTTTAAATTGACAATTCTGTGAACTGTCTTGTGCACATTTTTTATTGACACAATCCATGTTAGCAAAAGTGTCAGCTGGAGATGATGTGCACGGGCTTGCAGGGATTGGTAGTCTTGCATGATATCTACTTTGCATTTTCAAATCTGAGAGTAAATAGAGCCGAATATATTTATAAAAGTCACCTTGTCCAAGAGAGATTTACATGGTTATCAAAATGTCACGGGAGAGTAAGCATACACGGAGCACAGCCTTTACTTCAATAGTGTTTTTAAAAAACTATTGAAACTCTTCCCCTGTTTGACCGCTAGGTTTTCTGGGTATTATGACACCTCCACTGTGGGGCTCAATAAGCAGAGATTTTTGGAACTCTGTTTTGTAATGGTCTATTAACTAATTTACCGCCTGGTGTTGTCACAAGTCAGGCCAAAAATCCCTCCCACCAAAACAGGCTAAAATTTCAGGCGGTGATTTCAAACAGCTCTTACACTAAAATGGCATTATCATAACAGCCTCAATGTATCGGCGCATGGACTCTACAAGGTGTCAAAAAGTTCCATGCTGGCCCATGTTGACTCCAATGCTTCCCACAGTTGTGTCACATTGGCAGGGTGTCCTTTAGGTGGTGGACCATTGTTGATACACACAGGAAACTGTTGAGCGTGAAAAACCCAGCAGCGTTGTAGTTCTTGACATAAACCCTGGTACCTACTGTACTACCATACCCCGTTCAAAGGCACTTAAATATTTTCTCTTGCCCATTCACCCTCTGAATGGCACACATACACAATCCTTGTCTCAAGGCTTAAAAATCCTTATTTTTCCTGTCTCCTCCACTTCATCAACACTGATTTGAAGTAATTTTAACAAGTGACATCAATAAGAGATCATAGCTTTCATGTCACGAATATTACCGAAGGTGACTCCCCTTCTTGTTCGGGTGGCGCTCGGCGGTCGTCGTCGCCGGTCTACTAGCTATCACGAATCAGTTGTTCAGTGTTCCTTTGGTTTTGTCTGATTGGTATCACCTGTTTCTTGTTTGGTTGTTAGGGTGGGGTTATATATAGTTTGTTCAGCCCGCTTCTGTTTCGTGCGGGCTTGTTCGTCTGTTCTGTGTTTGAGTGCATTTTGTTTGTATTTTGGGTTTCGCGCTGTCCGTTATTATTTTTGATAAATTTGTTTTCCACTTTTGTTTATGTTATTTTTCCTGGACATTAAATGTTTTTTTCCCACATCTTTTGCTCTCTGCGCCTGACTCCCACTCTCACCATTTGTCGTAACATTTCACCTGATGCACTCTTGGTCAGTCTACAGTGCATTCGGAAAGAATTTCAGACCCCTTAACTTTTTCCACATTTTGATACATTACATACCATATCTTAAAAATGTATTGAATTGTTATTTTTCATTAATCTACACACAATACTCCATAATGACAAAGCAAAACAGGTTTTCAGACATGTACAGTTGAAGTCAGAAATTTACATACACCTTTTAAATAAATACATTTAAACTCAGTTTCACAATTCCTGACATTTTAATCCTAGTAAAAATTCCCTGTTTTAGGTCAGTTAGGGATCACCACTTTATTTTAAAAACGTGAAATGTCAGAATAATAGTAGAGAGGATTTATTTCAGCTTTAATTTATTTCATCACATTCCCAGGGTCAGAGGTTTACATACACTCAATTAGTATTTGGTAGCATTGCCTGTACATTGTTTAACCTGGATCAAACATTTCAGGTAGCCTTCCACAAGCTTCCCACAATAAGTTGGGTTAATTTTGACCCATTCCTCCTGACAGAGCTAAATCGAGTTAGTTCAAGGCCTCCTTTGTTCTGCCATTCCAGGTCCATTTGTTGGGATGGTGTTCTTCAGCTGCAAGCCTCCTCATTTTCTTCCAAACAGTTCTATTTTTGTTCTTATCAGATCAGACATATTCTCCAAAAACACCATCTTATTCCTACATGTGCAGTTGCAAAACTATATTCGCTTTTTTATGGTGGTTTTGGAGTAGTGGCTTCTTCCTTGCTGAGCTGGTCTTTCGGTTATGTCGATATTGGACTCGTTTTACTGTGGATATAGATACTTTTGTACCTGTTTCCTCCAGCATCTTCACAAGGTCCTTTGCTGTTGTTCTGGGCTTGATTTGCACTTTTCGCACCAAAGGTCGTTCATCTCTAGGAGACAGAACAGCTGTCTCCTTCCTGAGCGGTATGACTGCTGCGTGGTCCCATGGTGTTTATACTTGTGTACTATTGTTTGTACAGATGAACGTGGCACCTTCAGGTAGTTTGGAAATTGCTCCCAAGAATGAACCAGACTTGTGGAGGTCTCACAATTGTCTTTCTGAGGTCTTGGCTGATTTCTTTTGATTTTCCCATGATGTCAAGCAAAGAGCACTGAGTTTGAAGGTAGGCCTTGAAATACATCCACAGGTACACTCTCCAATTGACTCAAATGATGTCAATCAGCCTATCAGAAGCTTCTAAAGCCATGACATCATTTTCTGGAATTTTCCAAGTTGTTTAAAGCACAGTCAACTTAGTGCATGTAAACTTCTGACCCACTGGAATTGTGATACAGTGAATTATTAGTGAAATAATCTGTCTGTAAACAATTGTTTGGAAAAATTGACTTGTGTCATGCACAAAGTAGATGTCCTAACCGACTTGCCAAAACTATAGCTTGTAAACAAGAAATGTGTGGAGTGGTTGATAACTCCAACCTAAGTGTATGTAAACGTCCGACTTCAACTGTGTGATATACAGTGCCTTGCGAAAGTATTCGGCACCCTTGAACTTTGCGACCTTTTGCCACATTTCAGGCTTCAAACATAAAGATATAAAACTGTATTTTTTGTGAAGAATCAACAACAAGTGGGACACAATCATGAAGTGGAACGACATTTATTGGATATTTCAAACTTTTTAACAAATCAAAACTGAAAAATTGGGCGTGCAAAAATTATTCAGCCCTCTTAAGTTAATACTTTGTAGCGCCACCTTTTGCTGCGATTACAGCTGTAAGTCGCTTGGGGTATGTCTCTATCAGTTTTGCACATCGAGAGACTGACATTTTTTCCCATTCCTCCTTGCAAAACAGCTCGATCTCAGTGAGGTTGGATGACAG
>NW_027002194.1:0-6642 GCF_036934945.1 Oncorhynchus masou masou
TACAGCACAGTATTAGAGCCCTCTTCCCCACGCTCTACAGCACAGTATTAGAGCCCTCTTCCCCACGCTCTACAGCACAGTATTAGAGCCCTCTTCCCCACGCTCTACAGCACAGTATTAGAGCCCTCTTCCCCACGCTCTACAGCACAGTATTAGAGCCCTCTTCCCCACGCTCTACAGCACAGTATTAGAGCCCTCTTCCCCACGCTCTACAGCACAGTATTAGAGCCCTCTTCCCCACGCTCTACAGCACAGTATTAGAGCCCTCTTCCCCACGCTCTACAGCACAGTATTAGAGCCCTCTTCCCCACGCTCTACAGCACAGTATTAGAGCCCTCTTCCCCACGCTCTACAGCACAGTATTAGAGCCCTCTTCCCCACGCTCTACAGCACAGTATTAGAGCCCTCTTCCCCACGCTCTACAGCACAGTATTAGAGCCCTCTTCCCCACGCTCTACAGCACAGTATTAGAGCCCTCTTCCCCACGCTCTACAGCACAGTATTAGAGCCCTCTTCCCCACGCTCTACAGCACAGTATTAGAGCCCTCTTCCCCACGCTCTACAGCACAGTATTAGAGCCCTCTTCCCCACGCTCTACAGCACAGTATTAGAGCCCTCTTCCCCACGCTCTACAGCACAGTATTAGAGCCCTCTTCCCCACGCTCTACAGCACAGTATTAGAGCCCTCTTCCCCACGCTCTACAGCACAGTATTAGAGCCCTCTTCCCCACGCTCTACAGCACAGTATTAGAGCCCTCTTCCCCACGCTCTACAGCACAGTATTAGAGCCCTCTTCCCCACGCTCTACAGCACAGTATTAGAGCCCTCTTCCCCACGCTCTACAGCACAGTATTAGAGCCCTCTTCCCCACGCTCTACAGCACAGTATTAGAGCCCTCTTCCCCACGCTCTACAGCACAGTATTAGAGCCCTCTTCCCCACGCTCTACAGCACAGTATTAGAGCCCTCTTCCCCACGCTCTACAGCACAGTATTAGAGCCCTCTTCCCCACGCTCTACAGCACAGTATTAGAGCCCTCTTCCCCACGCTCTACAGCACAGTATTAGAGCCCTCTTCCCCACGCTCTACAGCACAGTATTAGAGCCCTCTTCCCCACGCTCTACAGCACAGTATTAGAGCCCTCTTCCCCACGCTCTACAGCACAGTATTAGAGCCCTCTTCCCCACGCTCTACAGCACAGTATTAGAGCCCTCTTCCCCCCGCTCTACAGCACAGTATTAGAGCCCTCTTCCCCACGCTCTACAGCATAGTATTAGAGCCCTCTTCCCCACGCTCTACAGCATAGTATTAGAGCCCTCTTCCCCACGCTCTACAGCATAGTATTAGAGCCCTCTTCCCCACGCTCTACAGCATAGTATTAGAGCCCTCTTCCCCACGCTCTACAGCACAGTATTAGAGCCCTCTTCCCCACGCTCTACAGCACAGTATTAGAGCCCTCTTCCCCACGCTCTACAGCACAGTATTAGAGCCCTCTTCCCCACGCTCTACAGCACAGTATTAGAGCCCTCTTCCCCACGCTCTACAGCACAGTATTAGAGCCCTCTTCCCCACGCTCTACAGCACAGTATTAGAGCCCTCTTCCCCACGCTCTACAGCACAGTATTAGAGCCCTCTTCCCCACGCTCTACAGCACAGTATTAGAGCCCTCTTCCCCACGCTCTACAGCACAGTATTAGAGCCCTCTTCCCCACGCTCTACAGCACAGTATTAGAGCCCTCTTCCCCACGCTCTACAGCACAGTATTAGAGCCCTCTTCCCCACGCTCTACAGCACAGTATTAGAGCCCTCTTCCCCACGCTCTACAGCACAGTATTAGAGCCCTCTTCCCCACGCTCTACAGCACAGTATTAGAGCCCTCTTCCCCACGCTCTACAGCACAGTATTAGAGCCCTCTTCCCCACGCTCTACAGCACAGTATTAGAGCCCTCTTCCCCCACGTCTACAGCACAGTATTAGAGCCCTCTTCCCCACGCTCTACAGCACAGTATTAGAGCCCTCTTCCCCACGCTCTACAGCACAGTATTAGAGCCCTCTTCCCCACGCTCTACAGCACAGTATTAGAGCCCTCTTCCCCACGCTCTACAGCACAGTATTAGAGCCCTCTTCCCCACGCTCTACAGCACAGTATTAGAGCCCTCTTCCCCACGCTCTACAGCACAGTATTAGAGCCCTCTTCCCCACGCTCTACAGCACAGTATTAGAGCCCTCTTCCCCACGCTCTACAGCACAGTATTAGAGCCCTCTTCCCCACGCTCTACAGCACAGTATTAGAGCCCTCTTCCCCACGCTCTACAGCACAGTATTAGAGCCCTCTTCCCCACGCTCTACAGCACAGTATTAGAGCCCTCTTCCCCACGCTCTACAGCACAGTATTAGAGCCCTCTTCCCCACGCTCTACAGCACAGTATTAGAGCCCTCTTCCCCACGCTCTACAGCACAGTATTAGAGCCCTCTTCCCCACGCTCTACAGCACAGTATTAGAGCCCTCTTCCCCACGCTCTACAGCACAGTATTAGAGCCCTCTTCCCCACGCTCTACAGCACAGTATTAGAGCCCTCTTCCCCACGCTCTACAGCACAGTATTAGAGCCCTCTTCCCCACGCTCTACAGCACAGTATTAGAGCCCTCTTCCCCACGCTCTACAGCACAGTATTAGAGCCCTCTTCCCCACGCTCTACAGCACAGTATTAGAGCCCTCTTCCCCACGCTCTACAGCACAGTATTAGAGCCCTCTTCCCCACGCTCTACAGCACAGTATTAGAGCCCTCTTCCCCACGCTCTACAGCACAGTATTAGAGCCCTCTTCCCCACGCTCTACAGCACAGTATTAGAGCCCTCTTCCCACGCTCTACAGCACAGTATTAGAGCCCTCTTCCCCACGCTCTACAGCACAGTATTAGAGCCCTCTTCCCCACGCTCTACAGCACAGTATTAGAGCCCTCTTCCCCACGCCTCTACAGCACAGTATTAGAGCCCTCTTCCCCACGCTCTACAGCACAGTATTAGAGCCCTCTTCCCCACGCTCTACAGCACAGTATTAGAGCCCTCTTCCCACGCTCTACAGCACAGTATTAGAGCCCTCTTCCCCACGCTCTACAGCACAGTATTAGAGCCCTCTTCCCCACGCTCTACAGCACAGTATTAGAGCCCTCTTCCCCACGCTCTACAGCACAGTATTAGAGCCCTCTTCCCCACGCTCTACAGCACAGTATTAGAGCCCTCTTCCCCACGCTCTACAGCATAGTATTAGAGCCCTCTTCCCCACGCTCTACAGCACAGTATTGCAGCCCTCTTCCCCACGCTCTACAGCACAGTATTGCAGCCCTCTTCCCCACGCTCTACAGCACAGTATTGCAGCCCTCTTCCCCACGCTCTACAGCACAGTATTAGAGCCCTCTTCCCCACGCTCTACAGCACAGTATTAGAGCCCTCTTCCCCACGCTCTACAGCACAGTATTAGAGCCCTCTTCCCCACGCTCTACTGCACAGTATTAGAGCCCTCTTCCCCACGCTCTACTGCATAGTATTAGAACCCTCTTCCCCAAGCTACTGTCTCTGGCCATATTAGTAAGCATTATGCTGTTTAACCCTTTATTGATTTCCCTCCCTCCCATCCCAGGGGGGTAAGAAGGGGAAGAAGGTGACAGGAGAGAAGGGTAAAGGAGCAGGGAGGATGAACGGCCACTACCAGGAGAATGGCATGGAGAACCTAATGCTGTTTGAGGTTGTCAAGATGGGCAAGAGCGCCATGCAGGTTTGTGTGTGTGTGTGTATGTGTGTATGTATGTATGACAATGTATGAATGAATGACAATGTATGAATGAATGACAATGAATGAGAGCCTACACACAGAACTGGCTAGGCCCTTTAACAGGCCAATCGTTTATTTGATTATCTAATGACCAGATCAGCTTTATTGGAGTTGAACCTCTGGGACTGTTTTAGTTATATATTGTCTATCTCTGCTGTTTGTCCTGGCTCCAGTCTGTGGTGGATGACTGGATTGAGGCATATAAAACCGACAGGGACATGGCTCTGCTGGACCTGATCAACTTCTTCATCCAGTGTTCTGGCTGTAAAGGAGTGGTCAGTGGAGAGATGTTCCGAAACATGCAGAACTCTGAGATCATCAGGAGGATGACAGAGGAGTTTGACGAGGTAGGTTTTGTGTGTGTGAGACGTGGTAGGGGCATCACTCTGGGTTGAAGTTTAGTCTTGTCACCTGAAATGTACCAGCTGATTGCTTCAGTTTTAAATGTCATTACCCTCTCTTTGAGTTGCATGCAATAGTGAAGCCATAACTCCCATAAACCTTCTCTCTCTCTCCACCCTCCTCCTCCTCCCCCTCTATAGGACAGCGGTGACTACCCTCTGACCATGGCAGGTCCACTGTGGAAGAAGTTTAAGGGTAGTTTCTGTGAGTTCATTGCTGTCTTGGTTAGACAGTGTCAGTACAGCATCATCTATGATGAGTACCTCATGGACACGGTCATATCGCTCCTCACCGGACTGTCGGACTCACAGGTCCGAGCCTTCAGGCACACCAGCACACTGGCAGGTAAGGGAGAGAGAATGGGTGTGGTCGGGGGATATGTCTGTCTGTATTGGTTGTTTATTTCCATCTTCCCTGGGCACACGGGTACGCTGAGTAACTGTGTGTGTGTGTGTGTAGCTATGAAGCTGATGACAGCCCTGGTGAATGTAGCTCTGAACCTGAGCATCAACATGGACAACACACAGCGGCAGTACGAGACAGAGAGAAACAAGATGGTCGCTAAGAGAGCCAATGACCGGCTGGAGCTACTGCTGCAGAAACGCAAAGAGGTGAGAGGGATGAGGTCAGTGTTAGGCTCCTCCTGGGTTGGTGGTAAGGCTCCTCCTGGGTTAGTGGTAAGGCTCCTCCTGGGTTAGTGGTAAGGCTCCTCCTGGGTTAGTGGTAAGGCTCCTCCTGGGTTGGTGGTAAGGCTCCTCCTGGGTTGGTGGTAATGCTCCTCCTGGGTTGGTGGTAAGGCTCCTCCTGGGTTGGTGGTAAGGGTTAGGCTCCTCCTGGGTTGGTGGTAAGGGTTAGGCTCCTCCTGGGTTGGTGGTAAGGGTTAGGCTCCTCCTGGGTTGGTGGTAAGGCTCCTCCTGGGTTGGTGGTAAGGGTTAGGCTCCTCCTGGGTTGGTGGTAAGGCTCCTCCTGGGTTGGTGGTAAGGCTCCTGGGTTGGTGGTAAGGGTTAGGCTCCCCCTGGGTTGGGGGTAAGGCTCCTGGGTTGGTGGTAAGGCTCCTCCTGGGTTGGTGGTAAGGCTCCTCCTGGGTTGGTGGTAAGGCTCCTCCTGGGTTGGTGGTAAGGGTTAGGCTCCTCCTGGGTTGGTGGTAAGGGTCCTCCTGGGTTGGTGGTAAGGCTCCCCCTGGGTTGGTGGTAAGGCTCCCCCTGGGTTGGGGGTAAGGCTCCCCCTGGGTTGGGGGTAAGGCTCCCCCTGGGTTGGTGTTAAGGCTCCCCCTGGGTTGGTGTTAAGGCTCCCCCTGGGTTGGTGGTAAGGCTCCCCCTGGGTTGGTGGTAAGGCTCCCCTGGGTTGGTGTTAAGGCTCCCCCTGGGTTGGTGTTAAGGCTCCCCTGGGTTGGTGGTAAGGGTTAGGCTCCCCCTGGGTTGGTGGTAAGGCTCCCCCTGGGTTGGTGGTAAGGCTCCCCTGGGTTGGTGGTAAGGCTCCCTGGGTTGGTGGTAAGGCTCCCCTGGGTTGGTGGTAAGGCTCCCCCTGGGTTGGTGGTAAGGCTCCCCCTGGGTTGATGGTAGGCTCCTCCTGGGTTGGGGGTAAGGCTCCCCCTGGGTTGGGGGTAAGGCTCCCCCTGGGTTGGGGGTAAGGCTCCCCCTGGGTTGGGGGTAAGGCTCCCCCTGGGTTGGGGGTAAGGCTCCCCCTGGGTTGGGGGTAAGGCTCCCCCTGGGTTGGGGGTAAGGGTTAGGCTCCTCATGGGTTGGGGGTAGTTTGGCTCACATTTTCTTTAGTGTTGGCTAATATTGTTGCTTCTGAGAACCTGCTTCATAAAGCACTCACATTACCCACTTTCAGCAGCCTAACAAGAGGTGTTCCAATTTAGAGAAGAGGATACGTGAAGACATGCCTGAGGAGCATAAGTAGTCAGTTCAGAGGGGCGGTCGCGGGGGGAGGAACGGACAGGCACGCGCATACATACATACATACATACATACATTCATACTAGGCCCTGTGGCTGAGCTGGCATCAATGTCTGTGTCCTGGCTTACATAACACTATGTCCCACTGGGCTTCCATCTGCCGGCTCCTACTACTACAACATTTCACTAATTATAACTATACCAGCTGTCTCTTCTGTGGTGTTTGGTTGTCTTGGTAACTATACCAGCTGTCTCTTCTGTGGTGTTTGGTTGTCTTGGTAACTATACTAGCTGTCTCTTCTGTGGTGTTTAGTTGTCTTGATAACTATACTAGCTGTCTCTTCTGTGGTGTTTGGTTGACTTGGTAACTACACTAGCTGTCTCTTCTGTGGTAACTATACTAGCTGTCTCTTCTGTGGTGTTTGGTTGTCTTGGTAACTATACTAGCTGTCTCTTCTGTGGTGTTTGGTTGTCTTGGTAACTATACTAGCTGTCTCTTCTGTGGTGT
>NW_027002195.1:0-6642 GCF_036934945.1 Oncorhynchus masou masou
CTGTCATGTCTTATTATGTCTGTTCCTGTCCTTTCTCTTCACTCTGTCTCTCTCTGCTGGTCTTATTAGGTTACCTTCTCTTTCTCTCCTTCTCCAGCTGTTCCTCATCTCCCCTAACTAGCTCGTTCACCCTTTCCCCACCTGTTCCCTTTTTTCCCTCTGATTAGGTCTCTATTTCTCTCTCTGTTCCTGCTACTTTCGGTGTCAGATTCTCGTTTGTGTTTCTCATGCCAGAAGCAAGCTATCGTCTCGTTTGCTTCCTCCTAGTCCTATCCTGTCGGAGTCTGCCTGGCAGGTGCATCCTGTACACTACTAACTATCTTTTGTTTGCACCGTGTCCAGTTCATCATATGCTACGTGTGATCAGCTACCACCGTTCCTCTGTGACCCGCACCGACCCAGAGCGACCTGCAGCCTGTCGCCGCTACCCAGCTATTCATCAGAGGGACTTTATGTTTCATTTGTCGCCCTCTCTGCGGGTATTCTATTGTGCCATTGACAACGTCGGAAGAGGATCTATGCCATTCCTGTTTTTTCATTAAAAGAACTCTGTTTCTGTTAAACCGCTTTTGGGTCTTCACTCAAGTACTGTCTTTATGTGAAGGTTGAGAAGTGCACTTTTCATGCCTCCTCTGTCCCTTTCTCGGTTCCGTTATTTCCGCTGAGGGCATTAAGATGGATCCCGCTAAGGTCCAGGCTGTCATTGATTGGCCCGTTCCTAAGTCACGCGTCGAGCTGCAGCGCTTTCTTGGCTTCGCGAATTTCTATCGTCGTTTCATCCGTAATTTCGTCAGGTGGCAGCTCCCCTCACAGCCCTTACTTCTGTTAAGACGTGCTTTAAGTGGTCCGTTTCCGCCCAGGAGCTTTTGATCTTCTCAAGAATCGTTTTACATCCGCACCTATTCTTGTTACACCTGACATCTCTAGACAGTTTGTTGTTGAGGTTGACGCGTCAGAGGTGGGCGTGGGAGCCATTCTTTCTCAGCGCTTCCTCTACGGCAAGGTCCATCCTTGCGCGTTTTTTTCATCGCTATCGCCCTCAGAACGTAACTATGATGTTGGTAATCGCGAACTGCTCGCCATCCGCTTAGCCCTAGGCGAATGGCGACAGTGGTTGGAGGGGGCGACTGCTTTTTGTCATTTGGACTGACCATAGGAACCTTGAGTACATCCGTTCAGCCAAACGACTTAATGCGCGTCAGGCTCGTTGGGCTCTGTTTTTCGCTCGTTTCGAGTTCGTTATTTCTTATCGTCCGGGCTCAAGAACACCAAGCCTGATGCTTTATCTCGTCTCTTCAGTTCTTCTGAGGTCTCCACCGACCCCGAGGGATTCTCCCTGAGGGGCGTGTTGTCGGGTTGACTGTCTGGGAATTGAGAGGCAGGTAAAGCAAGCACTCACTCACACTCCGTCGCCGCGAGCTTGTCCTAGGAACCTTCTGTTCGTTCCCGTTCCTACTCGTCTGGCCGTTCTTCAGTGGGCCCACTCTGCCAAGTTAGCCGGCCACCCGGCGTTCGGGGTGCGCTCGCTTCCATTCGCCAGCGTTTCTGGTGGCCCACTCGGGAACGTGACGCGCGTCGATTTGTCGCTGCTTGTTCGGTCTGCGCGCAGACTAAATCTGGGAACTCTCCTCCTGCCGGCCGTCTCAGACCGCTTCCCATTCCCTCTCGACCGTGGTCTCACATCGCTTTAGATTTTATCACCGGACTGCCTTCATCAGCGGGGAAGACAGTTATTCTTACGGTTGTCGATAGATTCTCTAAGGCGGCTCATTTCATTCCTCTCGCTAAGCTCCCTTCAAGTGAGACGGCTCAGATCATTATCGAGAACGCTTTCCGAATTCATGGCCTTCCGTATGCCGTTTCGGACAGAGGCCCGCAGTTCACGCCTCACCCCCTGAGGGAGTTTTGCCGTTTGATTGGGGCTTCCGTCAGTCTCATCCGGCTTCCATCCCCAGTCTAACGGCAAGCCGAACGGGCCAATCAGACTGTTGGTCGCATCTTACGCAGTCTTTCTTTCGTAACCCTGCGTCTTGGTCAGAACAGCTCCTGGGCAGAGTACGCCCACAACTCGTCTTCCTTCTGTCTGCTACCGGTCTATCTCCTTTTCAGAGTAGCCCGGGTACCAACCTCCGCTGTTCTCATCTCAGCTCGCCGAGTCCTGCGTCCCCTCCGCTCAGGCTTTTGTCCAGCGCTGCGAGCGCACCTGGAAGGGGGTCAGGTCGGCACTTTGCCGTTATAGGGCGCAGACTGTGAGGGCCGCTAATAAGCGTAGAACCAAGAGTCCTAGATATTGTTGCGGTCAGAGAGTATGGCTCTCCACTCAGAACCTTCCCCTTAAGACAGCTTCTCGCAAGTTGACCCCGCGGTTCATTGGTCCGTTCCGTATTTCTCAAGTCATTAATCCTGTCGCAGTGCGACTTCTTCTCCCGCGATATCTTCGTCGCGTTCACCCGGTCTTCCATGTCTCCTGTGTGTTAAGCCCGTTCTTCGCGCCCCCCCGTCCCCCCCCCATCCTTGTCGAGGGCGCACCTATCCACAGGGTTCGTAAGATTTTGGACATGCGTCTCGGGGCCGTGGTCATCAGTACCTAGTGGATTGGGAGGGTACGGTCCTGAGGAGAGGAGTTGGGTTCCCTCTCAGGACGTGCTGGACCGTTCGCTGATCGATGATTTCCTCCGTTGCCGCCAGGTTTCCTCCTCGAGTGCGCCAGGAGGCGCTCGGTGAGTGGGGGGGGGGTACTGTCATGTCTTATTATGTCTGTTCCTGTCCTTTCTCTTCACTCTGTCTCTCTCTGCTGGTCTTATTAGGTTACCTTCTCTTTCTCTCCTTCTCCAGCTGTTCCTCATCTCCCCTAACTAGCTCGTTCACCCTTTCCCCACCTGTTCCTTTTTTCCCTATGATTAGGTCTCTATTTCTCTCTGTTCCTGCTACTTTCGGTGTCAGATTCTCGTTTGTGTTTCTCATGCCAGAAGCAAGCTATCGTCTCGTTTTGCTTCCTCCTAGTCCTATCCTGTCGGAGTCTGCCTGGCAGGTGCATCCTGTACACTACTAACTATCTTTTGTTTCGTGTCCAGTTCATCATATGCTACGTGTGATCAGCTACCACCGTTCCTCTATGACCCGCACCGACCCAGAGCGACCTGCAGCCTGTCGCCGCTACCCACCTTGGTCATCAGAGGGACTTTATGTTTCATTTGTCGCCCTCTCTGCGGGTATTCTATTGTGCCATTGACAACGTCGGAAGAGGATCTATGCCATTCCTGTTTTTTCATTAAAAGAACTCTGTTTCTGTTAAACCGCTTTTGGGTCTTTATCAAGTACATAACAGCATCCTTGGAAGCAATTTCCAAATGCCTGAAGGTACCACGTTCATCTGTACAAACAATAGTATGCAAGTATAAACACCATGGGACCATGCAGCCGTCATACCACTCAGGAAGGAGATGCGTTTCTGTCTCCGAGAGATGAACGTATTTTGTTGCGAAAAAGTGAAAAATCAATCCCAGAACAACAGCAAAGGACCTTTGTGAAGATGCTGGAGAAATGTCCTCTGGTCTGATGAAACAAAAGTAGAATTGTTTGGCCATAATGACCATCATTTTGTTTGGAGGAAAAAGGGGGAGGCTTGCAAGTCGAAGAACACCATACCAACCGTGAAGCACGGTGGCAGCATCATGTTGTGGGGGTACTTTGCTGCAGGAGGGACTGGTGCACTTCACAAAAAAAGATGTCATCCTGAGGAATGAAAATTATGTGGATATATTGAAGTAACTGCTCAAGACATCAGTCAGGAAGTTCAATCTTGGACAATGACCCCAAGCAAAATGGCTTAAGGACAAAAAGGTCAAGGTATTGGAGTGGCAATCACAAAGCCCTGACCTCAAACCCATAGAACATTTGTGGGCAGAACTGAAAAGCACGTGCCGAGCAAGGAGGCCTACAAACCTGACTGTTACACTAGCTCTGTCAGCAGGAATGGGCCAAAATTCACCCAACTTATCGTGGGGAGCTTGTGGAAGGCTACCTGAAACGTTGGACCCAAGTTAACCAATTTAAAGGCAATGTTACCAAATACTAATTGAGTGGATGTAAACTTCTGACCCACTGGGAATGTGATGAAAGAAATTAAAGCTGAAATAAATAATTATCTCTACTATTACTCTGACATTTCACATTCTTAAAATAAAGTGGTGATCCTAACTGACCTAAAACAGGGAATTTTCACATGGATTAAATGTCACGAATTGTGAAAAACTGCATTTAAATGTATTTGGCTAAGGTGTATGTAAAATTCAGACTGTATATGCTCCATATAAATACTAGCATTAACCTGTTGAGTGGATGTGGCAGTATTTTGATGTTTGGATGAAAAATGTACCCAAATGAAACTGCCTATTTCTCAGGACCAGAATCTAGAATATGCATACAGTTGTCAGATTAGGATAGAAAACACTCTAAAATTTCCAAAACTGTCAGAATATTGTCTGTGGGTATTACAGAACTGATATTGCAGGCGAAAACCTGAGGAAAATCCAACCCAGAAGTGCTGTTTTTCCTGAAAGCTCTCTGTTCCATTTCCTGCCTTCACTCCATTTAACTTCTTGGATATAGGGGGCGCTATTTTAAGTTTTGGATGAAAAATGTTCCCGTTTTAAACAAGATATTTTGTCACGAAAAGATGCTCAACTATGCATATAATTGACAGCTTTGGAAAGAAAACACTCTGACGCTTCCAAAACTGCAAATATATTGTCTGTGAGTGCCACAGAACTGATGTTACAGAAAAAAAACAGATAAAAATCCAATCAGGAAGTGCCGCATTTTTTGAAACCGCCTCATGGCAATGACTCCTTATATGGCTGTGAATGGGCCACGACTGAGCTTAGTCTTTCTGTCGCTTCCCCAACATGTCACAGCATTGTGACGTTTTTGTAGGCATATCATTGGAAGATTGAACAAAAGAGACTACATTTACCAGGTGGTCGCTTGGTGTCCTCCGTTGCAATTATTGTATAATCTCCAGCTGCAGTATTTTTCCGTTTGCTTCTGATGACAAGAGACCTGCCACCAGTGATAGATTATTGAATAGATATGTGAAAAACACCTTGAGGATGGATCCTAAACGTTTGCCATGTTTCTGTCAATATAATGGAGCAAATTTTGAAAAAAGTTTGGCGTTATAGTTTAAGTATTTTCGGTCGATTTCTCAACCAAGCAGGATGAACAAACGTGACGTTTTTCGCCTACAAAAATACTATTTTTGGAAAAAAGGAACATTTGCTATCTAACTGGGAGTCTCCTGAGTGAAAGCATCTGAAGTTCTTCAAAGGTAAATGATTTAATTTGGTTGCTTTTCTTATTTTTGTGAAAATGTTGCCTGCTGCCAGCACGGCCTAGCATAGCATTATGCCATGCTAAACTTACACAAATGCTTGTCTAGCGTTGGCTGTAAAGCATATTTTGAAAATCTGAGATGACAGTGTTGTTAACCTCTAGCGTCGAGCAATCCCGTATCCGGGAGCGTAATCATAGCCTCAAGCTCATTAGCATAACGCAATGTTAACTATTCATGAAAATTGCAAATTAAATGAAATAAATATATTCACTCACAAGCTTAATGCTCTGGGGGCGCTATTTCATTTTTGGATGAAAAACGTTCCCGTTTTAAACAAGATATTTTATCACAAAAAGATGCTCGACTATGCATATAATTTATAGCTTTGAAAGAAAACACTCTGACGTGTCCAGAACTACCAAGATATTTTCTGTGCGTGCCCTAGAATGTGAGCTTCAGGCAAAACCAAGATGAGACGGCATCCAGGAAATGAGCAGGATTTTTGAGGCTCTGTTTTCCATTGTCTCCTTATATGGCTGTGAATGCGAGAGGAATGAGCCTGCCCTTTCTGTCGTTTCCCCAAGGTGTCTGCAGCATTGTGACGTATTTGTAGGCAGATCATTGGAAGATTGACCATAAGAGACCACATTTACCAGGTGTCCGCCCGGTGTCCTGCGCCGAAATTGGTGCGCAAAAGTCAGCTGCCAGTATTTTTCCATGGGATTCAGAGAGGAAAGCAAGCTTCCACGAACGATATATCAATGAAGAGATATGTGAAAAAACACCTTGAGGATTGATTCCAAACAACGTTTGCCATGTTTCGGTCGATATTATGTAGTTAATTCGGAAAAAGTTTTACGTTGTAGGTGACTGAATTTTCGGTTCGTTTCGGTAGCCAGACGCAATGTAGAAAACGGAACGATTTCTCCTACACACAGACGCTTTCAGGAAAAACTGCGCATTTGGTATGTAACTGAGAGTCTCCTCATTGAAAACATCAGAAGCTCTTCAAAGGTAAATGATTTTATTTATTTGGTTATCTGGTTTTTGTGAAAATGTTGCGTGCTAAATGCTACTCAAAATGCTATGCTAGCTTTGCATACTCTTACACAAATTAGTCAATTTCTATGGTTCAAAAGCATATTTTGAAAATCTGAGATGACAGTGTTGTTAAGAAAAGGCTAAGCTTGAGAGCAGACGCATTATTTTCATTTTATTTACGATTTTCAGAAATCGTTAACGTTGCGTTATGCTAATGAGCCTGAGGCTTTAGTCACGATCCCGGATCCGGGATGGGGAGTTCAAGA
>NW_027002196.1:0-6640 GCF_036934945.1 Oncorhynchus masou masou
AATAACTGAAGTAGTTACTGATAACATATTTGAAAAATGTCATGTCGACTAATAATTGACTGAGCAAAATGGGATCATCATACAATGCCCCCCCCCCCGTCTTCCTGCTTAGACATCAGCGATGGAATAAAAATCTGCCAAGACTCGCGACATTTGCCTCTTCCTAATTTGCACCCTCCCTTGAGCTTTGCCCACATGGAGAAAAGCCACAAGCGTCAGTCTCAGAAGATTTGAATGCTGTTGTTGATTTCTGTATGCAGGAATTTCCCCAGCTTTGTATGATGTTGTCATATTGACGAGTCCACCTTTACAAATACTGTAACTCTCTTCAGAACAGAAACCTTTGTCCAGAGGAGGTTCCTTGCGAGACTCTTCTCTAAAGGGGCGGCACCTAGAACATATAGAGAACAAATGAACAAGTATCTTGGTTCAACTTTGACAGTTACAAGTCAAGCTACCGGACGCCTGATGGTTCAACTTTGACAGTTACAAGTCAAGCTACCGGACGCCTGGTGGTTCAACTTTGACAGTTACAAGTCAAGCTACCGGACGCCTGGTGGTTAAACTTTGACAGTTACAAGTCAAGCTACCGGACGCCTGGTGGTTCAACTTTGACAGTTACAAGTCAAGCTACCGGGACGCCTGGTGGTTCAACTTTGACAGTTACAAGTCAAGCTACCGGATGCCTGGTGGTAATCTGGAACCAGTTTAGAGCCATATGCGTAATCAAAACACACTCAGGTACATGTGCAGCTTGTAATGACTCTTTGTTAACCAAAAAGTGTCTGTCACGTGTAGACGAATACAACGATAAATCCTTAACATCTTGTGAGAGGAAACATTTGGAACCACAACTTTTTAATGGTTGAGTGTGGGTGAGCGTCTATGACAAATGCCTTCCCAGGAAAACAGTAAGCAAAATGAATTCGCCATATTGTATTTTACATCAACCCCAGTGTTGTTGGCTTCTAGTATCTAATAACAAGCTGGAGCATCCCCAGAGAACACTCGTGTGCTGACTATCGGCAAATTAACTGGAAGCTATACAACTAAATAGAGTCGCTGGGAGTTATACGAGTTTGCGACTATTTATTTCTATAGCTTTACGGCTTTTAGTATCTACACATGCCATCAGAAATGACCTTGATAAGTGGCCTTGTGGAGGTCTTGTCTCTCTGAAAGGGGAGCCCGGGCTGGAGAAGGAAGTGCTGGACTCTTGTCTCAAGCTCTCAGCCACCACAGGAAACATCATTGTGGGGAAAACAGCACAAACATCAGAGTCAGTGAAACAGCACACAAAATGTTGTCTTCTTCTGCTCCTTTGGTTTGAACTAAATCTAGCACGTGAGGGCCGAATTCTAACTTCTCGATCTGTACGTGTCAAGTTTTGGCGCACAGATCTCAAGTTTGGATTCCAGCCTAAAAGTCGCTGAACACCAAAGCATTCTTAGCTTAGGTTTGGTGAATTAGCTTTAAAAGAACGCATTTCAGTTCATTGTTGACACTTTATGGGGCCTGAACATTGGCATTTGTATGTAGGAAGACATTTTATGGAAAAGGCATACATACTGCATTAGCTACTCATTTAGGCTGTTTTATTTCTGTTTTGGTCCTATAAGATCATCATTATATATGTATAACACCAAATAAAGTAGAGGCAATTACCGATCATAACAAGCAGACTCAAAGCTCAGTGCAGGAATATCCCTGTATCAAAAGACACCATGGTCATACAAAACATGAAAACCAATGACAGATAACAGAGGGAAACAAAACACCTACATAGCCTTATTATTATTATTATTTTTTAGAGAACACACCTAGAAACAATTAACACATGCTTTTGTGTACATAGCAAGACTGCTATCCTCACAGTTTCTAACATCGTAACACCGTAAAGGGAGCGCAGGAAAAGAAAGGTATTCATTACACAGTAGAGCAAATAAAATGTAGCTTTTGCATTAAGAGAAGTACACTGAAGGTGACAGCTTGTTGGATAAAGCCCCCCCCTCCTCAATTTCTCTCTACAATTTAGATGCATGACCGATTTGGATTTTTAAATCCAGCTTTGCCATAGTGATTTGAATTATGCTTAAGGAATATATAGTTGTCTTATAGAAACCATATTTCTTGACATAACCATGTCTACAGGGACATCTGGCTAAAACCATGTGTAATATAAAAATAAAATAAAACATGAGGTAATAACCAGTTGGAGTTGATGAGTTTAGTTTTTTAGGAGGGGGAGATAGCTTACCTTCAATGTACTGTAAGTGGTATACAACCTGCTTTAAACATGAGGGGCCATCCCTGCAGGTGTGCTCAAGTAGAACCCAAGGACCCCCAACCGTTTGGGTTTTCGGCACTGACAGACCTACAGGCAGCAGCAGAACGGGCATGCGGACCAGGGCCTGCACAGACACCAGGATGTGGGGACAGGGTGGATGGGGGCTTTCAATACCTGGGGGAGACGCGGATATAGACATCATTTATGCTGGCCCTGCACCACATCACAGGTAACAGTAAGTCAAAGGAGCTGACAAGGTTGCAGGAGTTTAGTCAACCCACTGTACAAACATCCCACTCAAAAGGGTAAGGGTACTGGGTTACCCTCCCTGCTTGTCATTGCCTTGGCAACTCATGAATGACCGTTAACTCAAAAACCCTTCCCAACAATCTGAATTCACATGACTAACTCATGAATTCACATTTGACTAACCCAATCAGAATTCACATTTGACTAACCCAATCAGAATTCACATTTGACTAACCCAATCAAATTCACATTTGACTAACCAATCAAATTCACATTTGACTAACCCAATCAGAATTCACATTTGACTAACCCTCCCCAATAATCAGAATTTACATTTTACTTAACCCAATCAGAATTCACATTGTTTTTTTTTACAGCAAAAAATATCATCCACCTTCAGTCACCTGCAAGGGGCCAATCAAAAAACGGAAGATCTGATTGGATGAAGAGTCCAACTCGAGTGGCTTACTGTCCAGGGCTTATAATGAGACAGAACTATCTGACTTGCAGGTAGGCTGAAACTGAACATATGCTATGCAGCAGGCATTCTGCTTGGAGCCCTACTACGGTTATTTACACAATCCAGAAGATCGATGAAAAACGGGAGTGTGTGTGTGTGTGTGTGTGTCAAACAGGGGAAGATAGATAATACTACTTCCTCTCCATCAGCAGTGCCAGATGGGATGGGGGTCCAACCATAGTCAAACTAAGGACTCAGTACTGGTTGCAGCAATCAATGCATGACTGAGTGGATACAGTACGAAGTGGTCAGAAGATCTTCTCCTGGATGTAGGGGTGCTGCAGGGCCTGGTTGATGCTGATCCTCTTGGCCGGGTCCAGCATAAGTGTCTGGTCCAGCAGGTCCTTGAGCTGGGCCACCTTTTGCGTTGGTCCTCGGGCAGACGCTGGCAGCCCACCATGTCAGCCAGCAGCTCCTTGGTGGGGTTGATGGTGCTCATCACTGTCACCTTCTCCTGTGAATGGGTGGGACAGAAGAAGAACAAGTGGGGGAGGGGAGAGCGATGGAGGGAGGGCAGGAGGTAGAGTGAGAGAGAGAAAGAGTTGGGATGAGAAGCAGAACAGATAAGTGGCGTGGAGTTGGATGGGGCGGAGCAAGAGATCAGAGTTCGAAAAAGACCCAGAGAGGAAAACAAAACGGTTTTAAAAGGAGAGAAAGAGAGGAAAACAAAAACAGTTTTAAAAGAAGAAATGAGTGAAGAAAACAAAGATGGTAGAGAGGAAATTAGCAGAGATATGGAAGGGGGGTTGGAATAGGAGGAAATGGAGAATGAAAAGAGGGGAGAGAAAGAGGGAGAAAAAGAGAGGGAGAAAGAGGGGGTGGGGTGGAAAAGGAGTAAGGGCAGAAGGCAAGAGCAATGACACCATAGAGATGAGATGGACATATACCGATACATCACATCATTTGGGGTTCGTTTGACTTTTTGCAGATCACAAGGTTTTCGAGTCATCCTCAGAAAAGTAGGGTCCTTAAAAATAGACACATGGCTTAGCTTACTATCCTCCATTAACATTCCCACTGAGACAATATGAGAGAAAACAACAACCTCCTACCCTTTCAGTAACTCTGTCTACTTCGGTGTACAGGAAGTTGAGGTTCTGGTCAAAGTGCTGGTCCTTGAACACGCCTTTCCTGATCATCTGTGCAGGATAGAAAGAAAATAGTTAGGGGTCAATTCCATTTCAAATGATTCCATTCAGGAACAAACCAGAAACTCAGAATTTAGATTCTTCAGATTTTAAAAAAAGTTTGGAATTTCAATAACACTTCTGAATAAATGGTTTTTCTGCTGTACAATGTCCCGTAGCAGGGTGAAGGGAGAGTTTCTGTGATTGGTGGATTTTGGTCTGACCTTGTTGGGCATCTTGCCCTTGAGGTCCATGGCGAAAGCTTAATCATGTGGTTGTTGGTTTTCCCCGGGAAAAGGATCTTGCCCGTGTACAGCTCATACAGAGTGCAGCCAACGGACCACATGTCAATGGCGTGGTCGTAAAGCTTCCCGATGACTGCAAGGACAGATAAAGGCTTTAGGAGACTTGGGTCAAACTATGGAAAATTAGTATGTTTGATGAGCGTTGTGTTCATAAGGGCACACCGTTTTCAAAAGATTCAAAATGTTTTATAATGGGGATGGCCCCTATTTTACACAGTTTTTCATTCCGTTTGGCGAGTACTAAACACGACAGTTGAATATTTTCCTTCTAGTTAAGACCTACAGCAGTGTTCTCCAACTGGTCGCGGAGAGCTGCTGCACTAATTCAACCAATCAAGGACTTGATGAGCAGGTGATCAGTTTAATATAACTGGGCTGGAGAAAAGCCTGAACCTAGTAGCTCTCCGGGTCAAGGCTCGTGACAGGATAAGAAAAAACAAAAGAACAGGAGGAGAAGAACACAAAAAGAGAAGAGTAGGAAAAGACAAGAAGAGAGGAGTCTCACTAATCTCCGGCGCCCTGTAGAACCGGCTAACCAGGTAGGGAGTGATGTCATTCTCTGCCACGTGCGACGCTGAACCAAAGTCGCAGAGCTTGAGGATGGTTTTCGACTCGCTCACCTGTTGAAAACAAATCAATTAAAAAAAAATATATATATATGCCACTTGACCTATATAAAAACTCCAACCAACAGGTTTAAAACAGCGAACAGCACATTGTTCACACTGGGTGGGTTCAATTAGCTCTGTCAAACAGCACATTGTTCACACTGGGTGGGTTCAATTAGCTCTGTCAAACAGCACATTGTTCACACTGGGTGGGTTCAATTAGCTCTGTCAAACAGCACATTGTTCACACTGGGTGGGTTCAATTAGCTCTGTCAAACAGCACATTGTTCACACTGGGTGGGTTCAATTAGCTCTGTCAAACAGCACATTGTTCACACTGGGTGGGTTCAATTAGCTCTGTCAAACAGCACATTGTTCACACTGGGTGGGTTCAATTAGCTCTGTCAAACAGCACATTGTTCACACTGGGGTGGGTTCAATTAGACTGAACTGAGTTCCACTCCTGTCATAGGACCGGGAGAAACTGGTAAGGGAGAGAGGCCCTGATCAAAACTGACAGTTATCTAAGTTGGTCATAACACTAACAAGGCATCATATCGATGGATTGTTTGAACATACAACCTGCTATAAAACATTTATTCTCCATTAAATGTTTGTTAAAATCTTCTCTCTGGGGCTACGGTGGGTTAGAGGTGACTGTCTCTCTGGGGCTACGGTGGGTTAGAGGTGACTCTCTCTCTGGGGGCTACGGTGGGTAGAGGTGGTGGGCTAGAGGTGACTGTCTCTGGGGGCTACGGGGTTAGAGGTGACAGTCTCTCTCTGGGGCTACGGTGGGTTAGAGGTGACTGGGGGTCACGGTGGGTTAGAGGTGACTCTTCTGGGGGCTACGGTGGGTTAGAGGTGGCTGTCTCTCTCTCTGGGGGCTACGGTGGGTTAGAGGTGACTGTCTCTCTGGGGGCTACGGGGTTACAGGTGACTGTCTCTCTCTGGGTTAGAGGTGACTGTCTCTCTCTGGGGCTACGGTGGGTTAGAGGTGACTGTCTCTCTGGGGGCTGCGGTGGGTTAGAGGTGACTGTCTCTCTCTGGGGCCAATGTACAGAGGTGACTGTCTCCTCTCTGGAGCTACGGTGGGGTTAGAGGTGACTGTCTCTGGGGCTACGGGGTTAGGAGGTGACTGTCTTCTCTGGGGGCTACGTGTGGGTTAGAGGTGACTGACTGTCTCTGGGGGCTACGGTGGGTTAGAGGTGACTGTCTCTCTGGGGGTTACGGTGGGTTAGGAGGTGACTGTCTTCTGGGGCTACGGTGGGTTAGAGGTGACTGTCTCTCTCTGGGGGCTACGGGTTACAGGGTGTCTCTCTCTGGGGCTACGGTGAACAGGAGGTGACTGTCTTCTCTGGGGGCTACGGTGTGTCAGAGGTGACTGTCTCTCTGGGGGCTATGGGGTTAGAGGTGACTGTCTTGGGGGCTACGGTGGGTTACAGGTGACTGACTCTCTCTCTGGGGGCTACGGTGGGTTAGAGGTGACCGTCTCTCTCTCTGGGCTACGGGGGTTAGAGGTGACTGTCTCTCTCTGGGGGCTACGG
>NW_027002197.1:0-6639 GCF_036934945.1 Oncorhynchus masou masou
TCTCAACTCACTCCCACCCCATCACTACCTCTCAACTCACTCCCATCCCCTCACTACCTCTCAACTCACTCCCATCCCCTCACTACCTCTCAACTCACTCCCATCCCCTACCGACCTCTCAACTCAATCCCACCCCCTCACTACCTCTCAACTCACTCCCATCCCCTCACTACCTCTCAACTCACTCCCACCCCCTCACTACCTCTCAACTCACTCCCACCCCCTCACCCCCTCACTTCCTCTCAACTCACTCCCACCCCCTCACTACCTCTCAACTCACTCCCACCCCCTCACTACCTCTCAACCCACTCCCACCCCCTCACTACCTCTCAACCCACTCCCATCCCTTCACTACATCTCAACCCACTCCCATCCCGTCACTACATCTCAACCCACTCCCATCCCTTCACTACCTCTCAACCCACTCCCACCCCCTCACCCCCTCACTACCTCTCAACCCACTCCCACCCCCTCACCCCTTACTACCTCTCAACCCACTCCCATCCCCGCACTACCTCTCAACCCACTCCCATCACCTCACTACCTCT
This sequence comes from Oncorhynchus masou masou, assembly GCF_036934945.1. Classification (NCBI taxonomy): domain Eukaryota; kingdom Metazoa; phylum Chordata; class Actinopteri; order Salmoniformes; family Salmonidae; genus Oncorhynchus; species Oncorhynchus masou. The sequence continues at coordinate 549 of NW_027002197.1, forward strand.
CAACCCACTCCCATCCCTTCACTACCTCTCAACCCACTCCCAACCCCTCACTACCTCTCAACCTACTCCCATTCCCTCCCTACCTCTCATCCCACTCCCATCACCTCACTACCTCTCAACCCACTCCCATCCCCTCACTACCTCTCAACCCACTCCCATCCCCTCCCTACCTCTCAACCCACTCCCACCCCCTCCACCCCCTCACTACCTATCAACCCACTCCCATCCCCTCACTACCTCTCAACCCACTCCCATCCTCTCACTATCTCTCAACTCACTCCCACCCCCTCACTACCTCTCAACTCACTCCCACCCCCTCACTACCTCTCAACTCACTCCCACCCCCCCCACTACCTCTCAACTCACTCCCACCCCACACTACCTCTCAACCTACTCCCATTCCCTCACTACCTCTCAACCCACTCCCATCACCTCACCACCTCTCAACCCACTCCCATCACCTCACTACCTCTCAACCCACTCCCATCACCTCACTACCTCTCAACCCACTCCCACCTCCTCACCCCCTCACTACCTCTCAACCCACTCCCATCCCCTCACTACCTCTCAAACCACTCCCACCCCTCACCCCCTCACTACCTCTCAACCCACTCCCATCACCTCACTACCTCTCATCCCACTCCCACCCCATCACCCCCTCACTACATCTCAACTCACTCCCACCCCTCACTACCTCTCAACTCACTCCCACCCCCTCACCCCCCACTACCTCTCAACTCACTCCCATCACCCTCACTACCTCTCAACGCACTCCCACCCCCTCACTACCTCTCCCACCCCTCACCCCCTCACTACCTCTCAACCCACTCCCACCCCCTCACTACCTCTCAACTCACTCCCACCCCCTCACTACCTCTCAACTCACTCCCACCCCCTCACTACCTCTCAACCCACTCCCACCCCCTCACCCCCTCACTACCTCTCAACCCACTCCCATCCCCTCACTACCTCTCATCCCACTCCCATCACCTCACTACCTCTCAACCCACTCTACTCCCATCCCCTCCCTACCTCTCAACTCACTCCCACCCCCTCACCCCCTCACTACTTCTCAACCCACTCCCATCCCCTTCACTACATCTCAACCCACTCCCATCCCTTCACTACATCTCAACCCACTCCCATCCCGTCACTACCTCTCAACCCACTCCCATCTCCTCACTACCTCTCAACCCACTCCCATCCCCTCACTACCTCTCAACCCACTCCCATCCCCTCCCTACCTCTCAACCCACTCCCACCCCCTCACCCCTCACTACCTCTCAACCCACTCCCATCCCTTCACTACATCTCAACCCACTCCCATCCCGTCACTACCTCTCAACCCACTCCCATCCTTTCACTACCTCTCAACCCACTCCCACCCCCTCACCCCCTCACTACCTCTCAACCCACTCCCACCACCTCACCCCCTCACTACCTCACAACTCACTCCCACCCCACACTACCTCTCAACTCACTCCCACCCCCTCACCCCCTCACTACCTCTCAACCCACTCCCACCCCCTCACACCCTCACTACCTCTCAACCCACTCCCATCCCCTCACTACCTCACTACCTCTCAACCCACTCCCATCCCCTCCCTACCTCTCAACCCACGCCCATCCCCTCACTACCTCTCAACCCACTCCCATCCCCTCACTACCTCTCAACCCACTCCCATCCCCTCCCTACCTCTCAACCCACTCCCACCCCCTCACCCCCTCACTTCCTCTCAACCCACTCCCATCCCTTCACTACGTCCTCAACCCACTCCCATCCCCACACTACCTCTCAACTCACTCCGATCCCTTCACTACCTCTCAACCCACTCCCATCCCCTCACTACCTCTCAACCCACTCCCATCCCCTCACTACCTCTCAACCCACTCCCATCCCTTCACTACCTCTCAACCCACTCCCATCCCCACACTACCTCTCAACTCACTCCGATCCCTTCACTACCTCTCAACCCACTCCCATCCCTCACTACCTCTCAACCCACTCCCATCCCTTCACTACCTCTCAACCCACTCCCATCCCCACACTACCTCTCAACTCACTCCCATCCCCACACTACCTCTCAACCCACTCCCATCCCCACACTACCTCTCAACTCACTCCGATCCCTTCACTACCTCTCAACCCACTCCCATCCCCTCACTACCTCTCAACCCACTCCCATCCCTTCACTACCTCTCAACCCACTCCCATCCCCACACTACCTCTCAACTCACTCCCATCCCTTCACTACCTCTCAACCCACTCCCATCCCCACACTACCTCTCAACCCACTCCCATCCCCACACTACCTCTCAACTCACTCCGATCCCTTCACTACCTCTCAACCCACTCCCATCACCTCACTACCTCTCAACCCACTCCCATCCCCTCACTACCTCTCAACCTACTCCCATTCCCTCCCTACCTCTCATCCCACTCCCATCACCTCACTACCTCTCAACCCACACCCATCCCCTCACTACCTCTCTAACCCACTCCCATCCCCTCCCTACCTCTCAACCCACTCCCACCCACCCACCCCCTCACTACCTCTCAACCCACTCCCATCCCCTCACTACCTCTCAACCCACTGCCATCCTCTCACTATCTCTGAACTCACTCCCACCCCCTCACTACCTCTCAACTCACTCGCACCCCACACTACCTCTCAACCCACTCCCATCCCCTCACTACCTCTCAACCCACTCCCATCACCTCACCACCTCTCAACCCACTCCCATCACCTCACTACCTCTCAAACCACTCCCATCACCTCACTACCTCTCAACCCACTCCCACCTCCTCACCCCCTCACTACCTCTCAACCCACTCCCATCCCCTCACTACCTCTCAACCCACTCCCATTCCCTCCCTACCTCTCATCCCACTCTCATCACCTCACAACCTCTCAACCCACTCCCATTCCCTCCCTAACTCTCAACTCACTCCCATCCCCTCACTACCTCTCAACTCATTCCCCACCCCCTCCACGACCTCCTCCTTTCCCTCCCACCCCTCACCCCCTCCTGCCTCTCCTTCCTCCCACCCCCTCACTGCCTCTCAACTCATTCCACCCCTCCTGCCTCTCAACCCCACTCCATGCCCACCAGCCCCTCACTACCTCTCAACCCACTCCCATCCTCCTCACTACCTCTCAACCCACTCCCATACCCCACACTACCTCTCAACTCACTCCCCATCCCTTCCCTAACTCTCCACTCACTCCCATCCCTCCCCTACCTCTCAACCCACTCCCACCCCTCACCCTCACTACCTCACAACTCAACCACTACTCAACTCATCCCACACCTCTCAACCCCTCCCACCCCCCTCAACCCCTCACTACCTCTCAACCCACTCCCATCCCCCACTACCTCACTACCTCTCAACCCACTCCCATCACCTCACTACCTCTCAACCCACTCCCATCCCCTCACTACCTCTCAACCTACTCCCATTCCCTCCCTACCTCTCATCCCACTCCCATCACCTCACTACCTCTCAACCCACACCCATCCCCTCACTACCTCTCAACCCACTCCCATCCCCTCCCTACCTCTCAACCCACCCCACCCACCCACCCTCACTACCTCTCAACTCACTCCATCCCCTCACTACCTCTCAACCCACTCCCATCCTCTCACTATCTCTGAACTCACTCCCACCCCCTCACTACCTCTCAACTCACTCGCACCCCCACACTACCTCTCAACCCACTCCCATCCCCCTCACTACCTCTCAACCCACTCCCATCACCTCACCACCTCTCAACCCACTCCCATCACCTCACTACCTCTCAAACCACTCCCATCACCTCACTACCTCTCAACCCACTCCCACCTCCTCACCCCTCACTACCTCTCAACCCACTCCCATCCCCTCACTACCTCTCAACCCACTCCCATTCCCTCCCTACCTCTCATCCCACTCTCATCACCTCACAACCTCTCAACCCACTCCCATTCCCTCCTGCCTCTCAACTCACTCCCATCCCCTCCCTACCTCTCAAACCACTCCCACCCCCTCACCCCCCTCACTACCTCTCAACCCACTCCCATCCCATCACTACCTCTCAACCCACCCCCATCCCCTCACTACCTCTCAACCCACTCCCATCCCCCTCCCTACCTCTCAACTCACTCCCACCCCTCACCCCCTCACTACCTCTCAACCCACTCCCATCCTTCACTACATCTCAACCCACTCCCATCCTGTCACTACCTCTCAACCCACTCCCATCCCTTCACTACCTCTCAACCCACTCCCACCCCCTCACCCCTCACTACCTCTCAACCCACTCCCACCCCACACTACCTCTCAACTCACTCCCACCCTCACTACCTCTCAACCCACTCCCACCCCCTCACCCCCTCACTACCTCACAACTCACCTCCCACCCCCACTACCTCTCAACTCACTCCCACCCTCACCCCCTCACTACCTCAACCCACTCCCACCCCCACACCCTCACTACCCTCAACCCACTCCCATCCCCTCACTACCTCACTACCTCTCAACCCACTCCCATCCCCTCCCTACCTCTCAACCCACTCCCATCCCCTCACTACCTCTCAACCCACTCCCATCCCCTCCACTACCTCTCAACCTCACTCCCATCATCCCCTCACTTCCTCTCAACCCACTCCCATCCTTCACTCCAACCCACTCCCATCCCCACACTACCTTCAACCTACTCCCATCTCTCCACTACCTTCCAACTCACTCCGATCCCTTAACTACCTTTCAATCCACTCCCATCCCCACACTACCTCTCAACCCACTCCATCCCTTCACTACCTCTCAACCCACTCCCATCCCTCCCTACCTCTCAACTCACTCCCATCCCCCCTACCTCTCAACTCACTCCCATCCCTACACTACCGCTCAACCCACTCCCATCACCCACTACCGCTCAACTCACTCCCATCCCCTCCCTACCTGCTCAACTCACTCCCATCCCCCCCCTACCGCTCAACTCACTCCCATCCCCTCCCTACCTCTCAACTCACTCCCATCCCTACACTACCGCTCAACTCACTCCCATCCCCTCCCTACCGCTCAACTCACTCCCATCCCCTCCCTACCTCTCAACTCACTCCCATCCCCTCCCTACCGCTCAACTCACTCCCATCCCCTCCCTACCTCTCAACTCACTCCCATCCCCTCCCTACCGCTCAACTCACCCCATCCCTCCCTACTCCTCTTCAACTCACTCCCATCCCCTCCCCTACCTCTCAACTCACTCCCATCCCCCTCCCTACCTCCCCAACTCACTCCCATCCCCTCCCTACCGCTCAACTCACTCCCATCCCCTCCCTACCTCTCAACTCACTCCCATCCCCTCCCTACCGCTCAACTCACTCCCATCCCTACACTACCTCTCAACCCACTCCCATCCCCTCCCTACCTCTCAACTCACTCCCATCCCCTCCCCACTCCTCTCAACTCACTCCCATCCCCTCCCTACCTCCTCAACTCACTCCCCATCCTCACTACAAACCCCAACCCACTGCACCCCCTCACTACCTCTCAACCCACTCGCACCGCCCCCACTACCTCTCAACTCACTCCCACCCCCTCACCCCCTCACTACCTCTCAACCCTCTCCCACCCCCACACTAACCTCAACTCACTCGCACTTCCCCCACTATCTCCTCAACCCACTCCCACCCCACACTACCTCTCAACTCACTCCCACCCCTCACTACCTCTCAACCCACTCCCACCCCTCACCCCCTCACTACCTCACAACTCACTCCCACCCCACACTACCTCTCAACTCACTCCCACCCCTCACTACCTCCTCAACCCACTCCCACCCCCTCACACCCTCACTACCTCTCAACCCACTCCCATCCCCTCACTACCTCACTACCTCTCAACCCACTCCCATCCCCTCCCTACCTCTCAACCCACTCCCATCCCCTCACTACCTCTCAACCCACTCCCATCCCCTCCCTACCTCTCAACTAACTCCCATCCCCTCCCTACCTCTCAACCCACTCCCACCCCTCACCCCTCACTACCTCTCAACCCACTCCCATCCCCTCACTACCTCTCAACCCACTCCCTCCCCACACATTTTCT
>NW_027002198.1:0-6638 GCF_036934945.1 Oncorhynchus masou masou
GGAGATCCATGCAGTGGCTAGTGCCATAGATCAGCAGTAAATTCTGTTTAAACTGGAGTTGGACTCTGATTCTGTATCCTCTCAGCAGCGTGCAGGCTGTGTTACACCGTTTTAAGTTCTTTAAAAGACCTCCCAGCATCTGTTTAGAGGCCCGTTTTATTCTTATATCACATGTGGGATCTCGCGGCTCCCCTCAACTCCCCCCGTCTCCAAAACATCTGTCTCCCCAACAACACAGTGTTTAGTGTTGGCTGCTGCTGCTCTGCCCTCAGGCCGCGGTTTAAACAGCTTCTCAAACCCTTTACGTTATTTTATATTTAACGCTGAAACATCTCCTTTAACGTCCCTCAACACCTTCTGACTTTTATTTTCCTTCCCTTGTTGATTTCCCTCTTTTATTGATCGTGGATTTCCTCCATTCTTTCTCCCTTACAGCAGGTGTGTGTGTTTGTCTGTTTGTCTGTGTGTGTGTGTGTGTTCATGTGTGTGTCTGTGTGTGTTCATGTCTGTGCGTGTGTGTGTGTTTGCGTGTGCATGTGTGTGTGTGTGTGTGTGCGTGTGTGTGCGTGTGTTTGCGTGTGCATGTGTGTGTGTGTGTGTGTGTGTGTGTGTGTGTGCGTGTGTGTGTGTGTTTGCATGTGCATGTGTGTGTGCGTGTGTGCGTGTGTGTGTTGGCGTGTGCATGTGTGTGTGTGTGTGTGTGTGCGTGTGTGCGTGTGTGTGTGTGCGTGTGTTTGCGTGTGCATGTGTGTGTGTGTGCGTGTGTGTGTGTGTGTTTGCGTGTGCATGTGTGTGTGCGTGTGTGCGTGTTTGTGTTTGCGTGTGCATGTGTGTGTGTGTGTGTGTGTGTTTGCGTGTGCATGTGTGTGTGTGTGTGTGTGTGTGTGCGTGTGCATGTGTGTGTGCGTGTGGGCGTGTGTGTGTGTGTGTTTGCATGTGCATGTGTGTGTGTGTGTGTGCGTGTGTGTGTGTGTTTGCGTGTGCATGTGTGTGTGTGTGTGTGTGTTTGCATGTGAATGTGTGTGTGTGTGTGTGTGTGTGCGTGTGTGTGTGTGTTTGTGTGTGCGTGCGTGTGTGTGTGTGTGTGTGTGTGCGCGTGCAGGTCTGGGTTAAAGAGAGTGATTGGGAGGTGTATGTTCAGTAGTAGTTAGTTCACTGCCGTTGTAACACTCTCTGTGTGTGTGTGTGTAACACTCTCTGTCTGTTTGATGAGCCGCTGTAGAGTTTCCTGTGGCCAAAATCCAAGATGGTCGCTTGTCGTTCCTGTTCTATTGTCTCTGTCTCTGTTAGTGATATTATAGACTCAACTACCCATGTGATCATGTATCACTTACTGGACATATGTACTGTCTGGTCAGCCCAAGACATACTGGACATATGTACTGTCTGGTCAGCCCAAGACATACTTAATGGACATATGTACTGCCTGGTCAGCCCAAGACATACTTACTGGACATATGTACTGTCTATTGAGCCCAGACATACTTACTGGACATATGTACTGTCTGGTCAGCCCAAGACATACTTATTGGACATATGTACTGTCTGGTAAGCCCAAGACATACTTACTGGACATATGTACTGTCTGGTGAGCCCTATACATACTTGCACTGGACATGTGTGTGCCTGTCTGGTTAAGCCGGAGCATACCTGGACATATGTACTGTCAGTGACCCAAGACATACTTGCTGGACATATGTGCTGTGGTGGCTGAACATACTTACTGGACATATGTACTGTCCTGGTGAGCCCAGACATGCCCACTGGTCATATGTACTGTCTGAGTGAGCCCAGACATACTTACTGGATTACATATGTATGCATCTGAGTGAGCCAAGACATACTTACTGCACATATGTACTGTCTGGTCAGCCCAAGACATACTTAATAGACATATGTACTGTCTGGTGAGCCCAAGACAGACTTACTGGACATATGTACTGTCTGGTCAGCCCAAGACATACTTACTGGACATATGTACTGTCTGGTGAACCCAAGACATACTTACTGGACATATGTACTGTCTGGTCAGCCCAAGACATAGTGGACATATGTACTGTCTGGTGAGTCCAAGACATACTTACTGCACATATGTACTGTCTGGTGAGCTCAAGACATACTTAATGGACATATGTACTGTCTGGTCAGCCCAAGACATACTTAATGGACATATGTACTGTCTGGTCAGCCCAAGACATACTTCCTGGACATATGTACTGTCTGGTGAGCCCAAGACATACTTACTGGACATATGTACTGTCTGGTGAGCCCAAGACATAGTGGACATATGTACTGTCTGGTGAGCCCAAGACATACTTAATGGACATATGTACTGTCTGGTGAGCCCAAGACATACTTACTGGACATATGTACTGTCTGGTCAGCCCAAGACATACTTAATGGACATATGTACTGTCTGGTCAGCCCAAGACATACTTACTGGACATATGTACTGTCTGGTTAGCCCAGACATACTTACTGGACATATGTACTGTCTGGTCAGCCCAAGACATACTTACTGGACATATGTACTGTCTGGTCAGCCCAAGACATACTTACTGGACATATGTACTGTCTGGTGAGCCCAGACATACTTACTGGACATATGTACTGTCTGGTCAGCCCAAGACATACTTACTGGACATATGTACTGTCTGGTGAGCCCAGACATACTTACTGGGACATGTGTACTGTCTGGTGAGCCCAAGACATACTTACTGGACATATGTACTGTCTGGTCAGCCCAAGACATACTTACTGGACATATGTACTGTCTGGTCAGCCCAAGACATACTTACTGGACATATGTACTGTCTGGTGAGCCCAGACATACTTACTGGACATATGTACTGTCTGGTGAGCCCAAGACATACTTACTGGACATATGTACTGTCTGGTCAGCCCAAGACATTCTTACTGGACATATGTACTCTCTGGTGAGCCCAGACATACTTACTGGACATATGTACTGTCTGGTCAGCCCAAGACATACTTACTGGACATATGTACTGTCTGGTCAGCCCAAGACATACTTAATGGACATATGTACTGTCTGGTCAGCCCAAGACATACTTACTGGACACATGTACTGTCTGGTGAGCCCAGACATACTTACTGGACATATGTACTGTCTGGTCAGCCCAAGACATACTTACTGGACATATGTACTGTCTGGTCAGCCCAAGACATACTTACTGGACATATGTACTGTCTGGTGAGCCCAGACATACTTACCGGACATATGTACTGTCTGGTGAGCCCAAGACATACTTAATGGACATATGTACTGTCTGGTGAGCCCAAGACAAACTTAATGGACATATGTACTGTCTGGTCAGCCCAAGACATACTTACTGGACATATGTACTGTCTGGTCAGCCCAAAACATACTTACTGGACATATGTACTGTCTGGTCAGCCCAAGACATACTTACTGGACATATGTACTGTCTGGTCAGCCCAAGACATACTTACTGGACATGTGTACTGTCTGTTTAGCCCACACATACTTACTGGACATATGTACTGTCTGGTCAGCCCAAGACATACTTACTGGACATATGTACTGTCTGGTCAGCCCAAGACATACTTAATGGACATATGTACTGTCTGGTCAGCCCAAGACATACTTACTGGACATATGTACTGTCTGGTGAGCCCAGACATACTTACTGGACATATGTACTGTCTGGTCAGCCCAAGACATACTTACTGGACATATGTACTGTCTGGTCAGCCCAAGACATACTTACTGGACATATGTACTGTCTGGTGAGCCCAGACATACTTACTGGACATATGTACTGTCTGGTGAGCCCAAGACATACTTACTGGACATATGTACTGTCTGGTCAGCCCAAGACATACTTAATGGACATATGTACTGTCTGGTCAGCCCAAGACATACTTACTGGACATATGTACTGTCTGGTCAGCCCAAAACATACTTACTGGACATATGTACTGTCTGGTGAGCCCAAGACATTCTTACTGGACATATGTACTGTCTGGTGAGCCCAAGACATACTTAATGGACATATGTACTTTCTGGTCAGACCAAGACATACTTACTGGACATATGTACTGTCTGGTGAGCCCAGACATACTTACTGGACATATGTACTGTCTGGTGAGCCCAAGACATACTTAATGGACATATGTACTTTCTGGTCAGACCAAGACATACTTACTGGACATATGTACTGTCTGGTGAGCCCAGACATACTTACTGGACATATGTACTGTCTGGTCAGCCCAAGACATACTTACTGGACATATGTACTGTCTGGTCAGCCCAAGACATACTTAATGGACATATGTACTGTCTGGTCAGCCCAAGACATACTTACTGGACATATGTACTGTCTGGTGAGCCCAGACATACTTACTGGACATATGTACTGTCTGGTGAGCCCAAGACATACTTAATGGACATATGTACTGTCTGGTGAGCCCAAGACATACTTACTGGACATATGTACTGTCTGGTCAGCCCAAGACATACTTAATGGACATATGTACTGTCTGGTCAGCCCAAGACATACTTACTGGACATATGTACTGTCTGGTCAGCCCAAGACATACTTACTGGACATATGTACTGTCTGGTCAGCCCAAGACATACTTACTGGACATATGTACTGTCTGGTCAGCCCAAGACATACTTACCGGACATATGTACTGTCTGGTGAGCCCAAGACATACTTAATGGACATATGTACTGTCTGGTGAGCCCAAGACAAACTTAATGGACATATGTACTGTCTGGTCAGCCCAAGACATACTTACTGGACATATGTACTGTCTGGTCAGCCCAAAACATACTTACTGGACATATGTACTGTCTGGTCAGCCCAAGACATACTTACTGGACATATGTACTGTCTGGTCAGCCCAAGACATACTTACTGGACATATGTACTGTCTGTTTAGCCCACACATACTTACTGGACATATGTACTGTCTGGTCAGCCCAAGACATACTTACTGGACATATGTACTGTCTGGTCAGCCCAAGACATACTTATTGGACATATGTACTGTCTGGTAAGCCCAAGACATACTTACTGGACATATGTACTGTCTGGTGAGCCCTATACATACTTACTGGACATATGTACTGTCTGGTCAGCCCAAGACATACTTACTGGACATATGTACTGTCTGGTAAGCCCAAGACATACTTACTGGACATATGTACTGTCTGGTCAGCCCAAGACATACTTACTGGACATATGTACTGTCTGGTCAGCCCAAGACATACTTACTGGACATATGTACTGTCTGTTTAGCCCACACATACTTACTGGACATATGTACTGTCTGGTCAGCCCAAGACATACTTACTGGACATATGTACTGTCTGGTCAGCCCAAGACATACTTAATGGACATATGTACTGTCTGGTCAGCCCAAGACATACTTACTGGACATATGTACTGTCTGGTGAGCCCAGACATACTTACTGGACATATGTACTGTCTGGTCAGCCCAAGACATACTTACTGGACATATGTACTGTCTGGTCAGCCCAAGACATACTTAATGGACATATGTACTGTCTGGTCAGCCCAAGACATACTTACTGGACATATGTACTGTCTGGTGAGCCCAGACATACTTACTGGACATATGTACTGTCTGGTGAGCCCAAGACATACTTACTGGACATATGTACTGTCTGGTCAGCCCAAGACATACTTAATGGACATATGTACTGTCTGGTCAGCCCAAGACATACTTACTGGACATATGTACTGTCTGGTGAGCCCAAGACATACTTAATGGACATATGTACTTTCTGGTCAGACCAGGACATACTTACTGGACATATGTACTGTCTGGTGAGCCCAGACATACTTACTGGACATATGTACTGTCTGGTCAGCCCAAGACATACTTACTGGACATATGTACTGTCTGGTCAGCCCAAGACATACTTAATGGACATATGTACTGTCTGGTCAGCCCAAGACATACTTACTGGACATATGTACTGTCTGGTGAGCCCAGACATACTTGCTGGACATATGTACTGTCTGGTCAGCCCAAGACATACTTACTGGACATATGTACTGTCTGGTGAGCCCAGACATACTTACTGGACATATGTACTCTCTGGTGAGCCCAAGACATACTTACTGGACATATGTACTGTCTGGTGAGCCCAGACATACTTACTGGACATATGTACTGTCTGGTCAGCCCAAGACATACTTAATGGACACGTACTGTCTGGTGAGCCCAGACATACTTACTGGACATATGTACTTTCTGGTCAGCCCAAGACATACTTACTGGACATATGTACTGTCTGGTGAGCCCAGACATACTTACTGGACATATGTACTGTCTGGTGAGCCCAAGACATACTTACTGGACATATGTACTGTCTGGTCAGCCCAAGACATACTTAATGGACATATGTACTGTCTTGTCAGTCCAAGACATACTTACTGGACATATGTACTGTCTGGTCAGCCCAAAACATACTTACTGGACATATGTACTGTCTGGTCAGCCCAAGACATACTTACTGGACATATGTACTGTCTGGTGAGCCCAAGACATACTTACTGGACATATGTACTGTCTGGTGAGCCCAGACATACTTACTGGACATATGTACTGTCTGGTCT
>NW_027002199.1:0-6635 GCF_036934945.1 Oncorhynchus masou masou
GGAGGAGAGGCGATACAGCAGAGGAGGGGAGGCGATACAGAGGGAGGAGAGGGATACAGGAGGCGATACAGCTGAGGGAGGAGAGGCGTACAGGAGGAGGCGAGGTACAGGCGTAGACAGAAGGAGGAGAGGCGATACAGGCTGAGGGAGGAGAGGCGATACAGCTGAGGGAGGAGAGGCGATACAGCTGAGGGAGGGAGAGGCGATACAGAGAGGAGGAGAGGCGATACAGCAGAGGGAGGAGGAGGCGATACAGGCATGAGGGAGGAGAGGCGATACAGCTGAGGGAGGAGAGAGCGATACAGCTGAGGGAGGAGAGGCGATACAGCTGAGGGAGGAGAGGCGATACAGCTGAGGGAGGAGAGGCGATACAGCTGAGGGAGGAGAGAGCAGGGAGGAACGTACAGCTGAGGGAGGAGAGGCGATACAGCTGAGGGAGGAGAGGCGATACAGAGGGAGGAGAGGCGATACAGAGGGAGGAGAGGCGATACAGCTAGGGAGGAGAGGCGATACAGCTGAGAGGGAGGAGAGAGCGATACAGAAGGAGGAGAGGCGATACAGAGGGAGGAGAGGCGATACAGCTGAGGGAGGAGAGGCGATACAGCTGAGGGAGGAGAGGCGACACAGCTGAGGGAGGAGAGGCGATACAGCTGAGGGAGGAGAGGCGATACAGAGGGAGGAGAGGCGATACAGCTGAGGGAGGAGAGGCGATACAGCTGAGGGAGGAGAGGCGATACAGCTGAGGGAGGAGAGGCGATACAGAGGGAGGAGAGGCGATACAGAGGGAGGAGAGGCGATACAGCTGAGGGAGGAGAGGCGATACAGAGGGAGGAGAGGCGATACAGCTGAGGGAGGAGAGGCGATACAGCTGAGGGAGGAGAGGCGATACAGCTGAGGGAGGAGAGGCGATACAGCGGGAGGAGGCGATACAGAGAGGAGGAGAGGGCGATACAGCTGAGGGAGGAGAGGCGATACAGAGGGAGGAGAGGCGATACAGAGAGGGAGGAGAGGCGATACAGCTGAGGGAGGAGAGGCGATACAGCTGAGGGAGGAGAGGCGATACAGCTGAGGGAGGAGAGGCGGACAGCTGAGGGAGGAGAGGCGATACAGAGGAGGAGGCGATACAGAGGGAGGAGAGGCGATACAGCTGAGGGAGGAGAGGCGATACAGCTGAGGGAGGAGAGGCGATACAGCTGAGGAGGAGAGGCGATCAGAGGGAGGAGAGGCGATGCACAGAAGGAGGAGAGGCGATACAGCTGAGGGAGGAGGCGATACAGCTGAGGGAGGAGAGGCGATACAGAGGGAGGAGAGGCGATACAGAGGGAGGAGAGGCGATACAGCTGAGGGAGGAGAGGCGATACAGCTGAGGGAGGAGAGGCGATACAGAGGGAGGAGAGGCGATACAGCTGAGGGAGGAGAGGCGATACAGCTGAGGGAGGAGAGGCGATACAGCTGAGGGAGGAGAGGCGATACAGCTGAGGGAGGAGAGGCGATACAGAGGGAGGAGAGGCGATACAGAGGGAGGAGAGGCGATACAGAGGGAGGAGAGGCGATACAGCTGAGGGAGGAGAGGCGATACAGAGGGAGGAGAGGCGATACAGAGGGAGGAGAGGCGATACAGAGGGAGGAGAGGCGATACAGAGGGAGGAGAGGCGATACAGAAGGAGAGGAGGCGATACAGCTGAGGGAGGAGAGGCGATACAGCTGAGGAGGAGAGGCGATACAGAGGGAGGAGAGGCGATACAGCAGAGGGAGGAGAGGCGATACAGCTGAGGGAGGAGAGGCGATACAGATAAGGAGGAGAGGCGATACAGAGGGAGGAGAGGCGATACAGAGGGAGGAGAGGCGATACAGAGGGAGGAGAGGCGATACAGCTGAGGGAGGAGAGGCGATACAGCTGAGGGAGGAGAGGCGATACAGCTGAGGGAGGAGAGGCGATACAGCTGAGGGAGGAGAGGCGATACAGAGGGAGGAGAGGCGATACAGCTGAGGGAGGAGAGGCGACACAGCAGGGAGGAGAGGCGATACAGGAGGGAGGAGAGGCGATACAGCTGAGGGAGGAGAGGCGATACAGCTGAGGGAGGAGAGGCGATACAGAGGGAGGAGAGGCGATACGAGAGGAAGCGAGAGGAGGAGAGGCGATACAGAGGGAGGAGAGGCGATACAGCTGAGGGAGGAGAGGCGATACAGCTGAGGGAGGAGAGGCGATACAGCTGAGGGAGGAGAGGCGATAGCAGAGGGAGGAGAGGCGATACAGGAGGGAGGAGAGGAGGCGATACAGCTGAGGGAGGAGAGGCGATACAGCTGAGGGAGGAGAGGCGATACAGCTGAGGGAGGAGAGGCGATACAGCTGAGGGAGGAGAGGCGATACAGCTGAGGGAGGAGAGGCGATACAGCTGAGGGAGGAGAGGCGATACAGCTGAGGGAGGAGAGGCGATACAGAGGGAGGAGAGGCGATACAGCTGAGGAGGAGAGGCGATACAGAGGGAGGAGAGGCGATACAGAGGGAGGAGAGGCGATACAGAGGGAGGAGAGGCAGAGCTGAGGGAGAGGCGAGCTGAGGGAGGAGAGGCGATACAGAGGGAGGAGAGGCGATACAGAGGGAGGAGAGGCGATACAGAGGGAGGAGAGGCGATACAGCTGAGGGAGGAGAGGCGATACAGCTGAGGGAGGAGAGGCGATACAGCTGAGGGAGAGAGGCGATACAGCTGAGGGAGGAGAGGCGATACAGCTGAGGAGGAGAGGCGATACAGCTGAGGGAGGAGAGGCGATACAGCTGAGGAGGAGAGGCGATACAGAGAGGAGGAGAGGCGATACAGAGGGAGGAGAGGCGATACAGAGGGAGGAGAGAGCGATACAGCTGAGGGAGGAGAGGCGATACAGCTGAGGGAGGAGAGGCGATACAGAGGAGGAGAGGCGATACAGAGGGAGGAGAGGCGATACAGCTGAGGGAGGAGAGGGCGATACAGAGGGAGGAGAGGCGATACAGAGGGAGGAGAGGGATAGGCGATAGAGGGAGGAGGCGATACAGCTGAGGGAGAGGGAGAGGCGGCACAGAGGGAGAGAAGCGATACAGAGGGAGAGATAGGCGATACAGAGGGAGGGAGGCGATACAGCTGAGGGAGGAGAGGCGATACAGAGGGAGGAGAGGCGATACAGCTGAGGGAGGAGAGGCGATACAGCTGAGGGAGGAGAGGTGATACAGAGGGAGGAGAGGCGATACAGAGGGAGGGAGAGGCGATACAGCTGAGGGAGAAGAGGCGATACAGCTGAGGGAGGAGAGGCGATACAGAGCTGAGGCGGAGGAGAGAGGCGATACAGAAGGAGGAGAGGGCGATACAGCTGAGGGAGGAGGGGACAGGAGGAGAGGCGAGGCGATACAGCTGAGGGAGGAGAGGCGATACAGCTGAGGGAGGAGAGGCGATACAGAGAGGGAGGAGAGGCGATACAGCTGAGGGAGGAGGGGCGATACAGCTGAGGGAGGAGAGGCGATACAGCTGAGGGAGGAGAGATACAGCTGAGGGGAGGAAGGCGATACAGCTGAGGGAGGAGAGGCGATACAGCTGAGGGAGGAGAGGCGATACAGCTGAGGGAGGAGAGGCGATACAGCTGAGGGAGGAGAGGCGATACAGCTGAGGGAGGAGAGGCGATACAGCTGAGGGAGGAGAGGCGATACAGCTGAGGGAGGAGAGGCGATACAGCTGAGGGAGGAGAGGCGATACAGCTGAGGGAGGAGAGGCGATACAGAAGGAGGAGAGGCGATACAGAAGGAAGAGAGGCGATACAGAGGGAGGAGAGGCGATACAGCTGAGGGAGGAGAGGCGATACAGCTAAGGGAGGAGAGGCGATACAGCTGAGGGAGGAGAGGCGATACAGAAGGAGGGAGGAGAGGCGAGCACAGCTGAGGGAGGAGAGGCGATACAGCTGAGGGAGGAGAGGCGATACAGCTGAGGGAGGAGAGGCGATACAGCTGGAGGGAGGAGAGGCGATACAGCTGAGGGAGGAGAGGCGATACAGCTGAGGGAGGAGAGGCGATACAGCTGAGGGAGGAGAGGCGATACAGCTGAGGGAGGAGAGGGCGATACAGCTGAGGGAGGAGAGAGGCGATACAGAGGGAGGATAGGCGATACAGAGGGAGGAGAGGCGATACAGCTGAGGGAGGAGAGGCGATACAGGAGGGCGATACAGAGGGAGGAGAGGCGATACAGAGGGAGGAGAGGCGATACAGCTGAGGGAGGAGAGGCGATACAGAGGCGTATACAGGGGAGGGAGGCGATACAGAGGGGAGAGAGTGCGATACAGAGGGAGAGGCGATACAGAGGGAGGAAGGCGATACAGCTGAGGGAGGAAAGGCGTACAGAGGGAGGAGAGGCGATACAGCTGAGGGAGGAGAGGCGATTACAGCTGAGGGAGGAGAGGCGATTACAGCTGAGGGAGGAGAGGCGATACAGCTGAGGGAGGAGAGGCGATACAGCTAGGGAGGAGAGGCGATACAGAGGGAGGAGAGGCGATACAGCTGAGGGAGGAGAGGCGATACAGCTGAGGGAGGAGAGGCGATACAGAGGGAGGAGAGGCGATACGGAGGGAGGCGATACAGAGGGAGGAGAGGCGATACAGCTGAGGGAGGAGAGGCGATACAGCTGAGGGAGGAGAGGCGATACAGCTGAGGGAGGAGAGGCGATACAGCTGAGGGAGGAGAGGCGATACAGCTGAGGGAGGAGAGGCGATACAGAGGGAGGAGAGGCGATACAGAAGGAGGAGAGGCGATACAGCTGAGGGAGGAGAGGCGATACAGCTGAGGGAGGAGAGGCGATACAGAGGGAGGAGAGGCGATACAGCTGAGGGAGGAGAGGCGATACAGCTGAGGGAGGAGAGGCGATACAGCTGAGGGAGGAGAGGCGATACAGAGAGGAGGAGAGGCGATACAGCTGAGGGAGGAGAGGCGATACAGCTGAGGGAGGAGAGGCGATACAGAGGGAGGAGAGGCGATACAGCTGAGGGAGGAGAGGCGATACAGCTGAGGAGGAGAGGCGATACAGAGGGAGGAGAGGCGATACAGCTGAGGGAGGAGAGGCGATACAGCTGAGGGAGGAGAGGCGATACAGCTGAGGGAGGAGAGGCGATACAGCTGAGGAGGAGAGGCGATACAGCTGAGGGAGGAGAGGCGATACAGCTGAGGGAGGAGAGGCGATACAGCTGAGGGAGGAGAGGCGATACAGCTGAGGGAGGAGAGGCGATACAGCTGAGGGAGGAGAGGCGATACAGAGGAGGAGAGGCGATACAGCTGAGGGAGGAGAGGCGATACAGCTGAGGGAGGAGAGGCGATACAGCTGAGGGAGGAGAGGCGATACAGCTGAGGGAGGAGAGAGGCGATACAGCTGAGGGAGGAGAGGCGATACAGCTGAGGGAGGAGAGGCGATACAGCTGAGGAGGAGGCGACACGAGGAGGAGAGGCGATACAGCTGAGGGAGGAGAGGCGATACAGCTGAGGGAGGAGAGGCGATACAGCTGAGGGAGGAGAGGCGATACAGCTGAGGGAGGAGAGGCGATACAGCTGAGGGAGGAGAGGCGATACAGCTGAGGGAGGAGAGGCGATACAGAAGGAGGAGAGGCGATACAGCTGAGGGAGGAGAGGCGATACAGCTGGAGGAGAGGCGATACAGAGGGTGGAGAGGCGATACAGCTGAGGGAGGAGAGGCGATACAGCTGAGGGAGGAGAGGCGATACAGCTGAGGGAGGAGAGGCGATACAGCTGAGGGAGGAGAGGCGATACAGCGGAGGAGGAGGCGATACAGTGAGGAGGAGAGGCGATGTGAGGAGAGGCGATACAGCTGAGGGAGGAGAGGCGATACAGCTGAGGGAGGCGAACAGCGAGGACGAGAGGCGTACAGAAGGAGGAGAGGCGATACAGCTGAGGGAGGAGAGGCGATACAGCTGAGGGAGGAGAGGCGATACAGCAGAGGAGGAGAGGCGATACAGCTGAGGGAGGAGAGGCGATACAGCTGAGGGAGGAGAGGCGATACAGCTGAGGGAGGAGAGGCGATACAGCAGGGAGGAGAGGCGATACAGCTGAGGGAGGAGAGGCGATACAGCTGAGGGAGGAGAGGCGATACAGAGGGAGGAGAGGCGATACAGCTGAGGGGAGAGCGATACAGCTGAGGGGAGGAGAGGCGATACAGCTGAGGGAGGAGAGGCGATACAGAGGGAGGAGAGGCGATACAGCTGAGGGAGGAGAGGCGATACAGCTGAGGGAGGAGAGGCGATACAGAGGGAGGAGAGGCGATACAGAGGGAGGAGAGGCGATACAGCTGAGGGAGGAGAGGCGATACAGCTGAGGGAGGAGAGGCGATACAGCTGAGGGAGGAGAGGGCGATACAGCAGAGGGAGGAGGAGGCGATACAGCTGAGGGAGGGAGAGGCGATACAGCTGAGGGAGGAGAGGCGATACAGCTGAGGGAGGAGAGGGCGATACAGTTGAGGGAGGAGAGGCGATACAGCTGAGGGAGGAGAGGCGATACAGCTGAGGGAGGAGAGGCGATACAGCTGAGGGAGGAGAGGCGATACAGACGGGAGGAGAGGCGATACAGAAGGAGGAGAGGCGATACAGCTGAGGGAGGAGAGGCGATACAGCTGAGG
>NW_027002200.1:0-6634 GCF_036934945.1 Oncorhynchus masou masou
GTGGTGGTACAGTAGCATGGTGGTGGTGGTTCAGTTGCATGGTGGTGGTGGTACAGTAGCATGGTGGTGGTGGTACAGTAGCATGGTGGTGGTACAGTAGCATGGTGGTGGTAGTACAGTAGCATGGTGGTGGTGGTACAGTAGCATGGTGGTGGTGGTACAGTAGCATGGTGGTGGTGGTACAGTAGCATGTGGTGGTGGTACAGTAGCATGGTGGTGGTACAGTAGCATGGTGGTGGTGGTACAGTAGCATGGTGGTGGTGGTACAGTAGCATGGTGGTTGTGGTACAGTAGCATGGTGGTGGTACAGTAGCATGGTGGTGGTGGTACAGTAGCATGGTGGTGGTGGTACAGTAGCATGGTGGTGGTGGTACAGTAGCATGGTGGTGGTACAGTAGCATGGTGGTGGTGGTACAGTAGCATGGTGGTGGTGGTTCAGTAGCATGGTGGTGGTACAGTAGCATGGTGTGGTGGTACAGTAGCATGGTGGTGGTGGTACAGTAGCATGGTGGTGGTGGTACAGTAGCATGGTGGTGGTACAGTAGCATGGTGGTGGTGGTACAGTAGCATGGTGGTGGTGGTACAGTAGCATGGTGGTGGTGGTACAGTAGCATGGTGGTGGTGGTACAGTAGCATGGTGGTGGTACAGTAGCATGGTGGTGGTGGTACAGTAGCATGGTGGTGGTGGTACAGTAGCATGGCGGTGGTGGTACAGTAGCATGGTGGTGGTGGTACAGTAGCATGGTGGTGGTACAGTAGCATGGTGGTGGTGGTACAGTAGCTTGGTGGTGGTACAGTAGCATGGTGGTTGTGGTACAGTAGCATGGTGGTGGTACAGTAGCATGGTGGTTGTGGTACAGTAGCATGGTGGTGGTACAGTAGCATGGTGGTGGTGGTACAGTAGCATGGTGGTGGTGGTTCAGTAGCATGGTGGTGGTGGTACAGTAGCATGGTGGTGGTGGTACAGTAGCATGGTGGTGGTGGTACAGTAGCATGGTGGTGGTACAGTAGCATGGTGGTGAGGTACAGTAGCATGGTGGTGGTGGTACAGTAGCATGGTGGTGGTGGTACAGTAGCATGGTGGTGGTGGTACAGTAGCATGGTGGTGGTGGTACAGTAGCATGGTGGTGGTACAGTAGCATGGTGGTGGTGGTACAGTAGCATGGTGTGGTGGTACAGTAGCATGGTGGTTGTGGTACAGTAGCATGGTGGTGGTACAGTAGCATGGTGGTGGTGGTACAGTAGCATGGTGGTGGTACAGTAGCATGGCGGTGGTGGTACAGTAGCATGGTGGTGGTGGTACAGTAGCATGGTGGTGGTACAGTAGCATGGTGGTTGTGGGACAGTAGCATGGTGGTGGTACAGTAGCATGGTGGTTGTGGTACAGTAGCATGGTGGTGGTACAGTAGCATGGTGGTTGTGGTACAGTAGCATGGTGGTGGTACAGTAGCATGGTGGTGGTGGTTCAGTAGCATGGTGGTGGTGGTACAGTAGCATGGCGGTGGTGGTACAGTAGCATGGTGGTGGTGGTACAGTAGCATGGTGGTGGTGGTACAGTAGCATGGTGGTGGTACAGTAGCATGGTGGTTGTGGTACAGTAGCATGGTGGTGGTACAGTAGCATGGTGGTTGTGGTACAGTAGCATGGTGGTGGTACAGTAGCATGGTGGTTGTGGTACAGTAGCATGGTGGTGGTACAGTAGCATGATGGTTGTGGTACAGTAGCATGGTGGTGGTACAGTAGCATGGTGGTGGTGGTACAGTAGCATGGTGGTGGTGGTACAGTAGCATGGTGGTGGTACAGTAGCATGGTGGTGGTACAGTAGCATGGCGGTGGTGGTACAGTAGCATGGTGGTGGTGGTACAGTAGCATGGTGGTGGTACAGTAGCAAGGTGGTGGTACAGTAGCATGGTGGTTGTGGTACAGTAGCATGGTGGTGGTACAGTAGCATGGTGGTTGTGGTACAGTAGCATGGTGGTGGTACAGTAGCATGGTGGTTGTGGTACAGTAGCATGGTGGTGGTACAGTAGCATGGTGGTGGTGGTACAGTAGCATGGTGGTGGTGGTTCAGTAGCATGGTGGTGGTGGTACAGTAGCATGGCGGTGGTGGTACAGTAGCATGGTGGTGGTGGTACAGTAGCATGGCGGTGGTGGTACAGTAGCATGGTGGTGGTGGTACAGTAGCATGGTGGTGGTACAGTAGCATGGTGGTGGTGGTACAGTAGCATGGTGGTGGTGGTACAGTAGCATGGTGGTGGTACAGTAGCATGGTGGTGGTACAGTAGCATGGTGGTGGTGGTACAGTAGCATGGTGGTGGTGGTACAGTAGCATGGTGGTGGTGGTACAGTAGCATGGTGGTGGTGGTACAGTAGCATGGTGGTGGTGGTACAGTAGCATGGTGGTGGTGGTACAGTAGCATGGTGGTGGTGGTACAGTAGCATGGTGGTGGTACAGTAGCATGGTGGTGGTACAGTAGCATGGTGGTGGTGGTACAGTAGCATGGTGGTGGTGGTACAATAGCATGGTGGTGGTGGTTCAGTAGCATGGTGGTGGTGGTACAGTAGCATGGTGGTGGTGGTACAGTAGCATGGGGTGGTGGTACAGTAGCATGGTGGTGGTGGTACAGTAGCATGGTGGTGGTACAGTAGCATGGTGGTGGTACAGTAGCATGGTGGTGGTGGTTCAGTAGCATGGTGGTGGTGGTACAGTAACATGGTGGTGGTACAGTATTATGGTGGTGGTACAGTAGCATGGTGGTGGTGGTTCAGTAGCATGGTGGTGGTGGTACAGTAGCATGGCGGTGGTGGTACAGTAGCATGGTGGTGGTGGTACAGTAGCATGGTGGTGGTGGTACAGTAGCATGGTGGTGGTACAGTAGCATGGTGGTTGTGGTACAGTAGCATGGTGGTGGTACAGTAGCATGGTGGTTGTGGTACAGTAGCATGGTGGTGGTACAGTAGCATGGTGGTTGTGGTACAGTAGCATGGTGGTGGTACAGTAGCATGATGGTTGTGGTACAGTAGCATGGTGGTGGTACAGTAGCATGGTGGTGGTGGTACAGTAGCATGGTGGTGGTGGTACAGTAGCATGGTGGTGGTACAGTAGCATGGTGGTGGTACAGTAGCATGGCGGTGGTGGTACAGTAGCATGGTGGTGGTGGTAGAGTAGCATGGTGGTGGTACAGTAGCAAGGTGGTGGTACAGTAGCATGGTGGTTGTGGTACAGTAGCATGGTGGTGGTACAGTAGCATGGTGGTTGTGGTACAGTAGCATGGTGGTGGTACAGTAGCATGGTGGTTGTGGTACAGTAGCATGGTGGTGGTACAGTAGCATGGTGGTGGTGGTACAGTAGCATGGTGGTGGTGGTTCAGTAGCATGGTGGTGGTGGTACAGTAGCATGGTGGTGGTGGTACAGTAGCATGGTGGTGGTGGTACAGTAGCATGGCGGTGGTGGTACAGTAGCATGGTGGTGGTGGTACAGTAGCATGGTGGTGGTACAGTAGCATGGTGGTGGTGGTACAGTAGCATGGTGGTGGTGGTACAGTAGCATGGCGGTGGTGGTACAGTAGCATGGTGGTGGTGGTACAGTAGCATGGTGGTGGTGGTACAGTAGCATGGTGGTGGTACAGTAGCATGGTGGTGGTACAGTAGCATGGTGGTGGTGGTTCAGTAGCATGGTGGTGGTGGTACAGTAGCATGGTGGTGGTACAGTAGCATGGTGGTGGTACAGTAGCATGGTGGTGGTGGTTCAGTAGCATGGTGGTGGTGGTACAGTAGCATGGGGTGGTGGTACAGTAGCATGGTGGTGGTGGTACAGTAGCATGGTGGTGGTACAGTAGCAAGGTGGTGGTACAGTACCATGGTGGTTGTGGTACAGTAGCATGGTGGTGGTGGTACAATAGCATGGTGGTGGTGGTTCAGTAGCATGGTGGTGGTGGTACAGTAGCATGGTGGTGGTACAGTAGCATGGTGGTGGTGGTACAGTAGCATGGTGGTGGTGGTACAGTAGCATGGTGGTGGTGGTACAGTAGCATGGTGGTGGTGGTTCAGTAGCATGGTGGTGGTGGTACAGTAGCATGGTGGTGGTACAGTAGCATGGTGGTGGTGGTACAGTAGCATGGTGGTGGTGGTACAGTAGCATGGTGGTGGTGGTACAGTAGCATGGTGGTGGTGGTACAGTAGCATGGTGGTGGTGGTACAGTAGCATGGTGGTGGTGGTACAGTAGCATGGTGGTTCATGGTGGTGGTACAGTAGCATGGCGGTGGGTACAGTAGCATGGTGGTGGTGGTACAGTAGCATGGTGGTGGTGGTACAGTAGCATGGTGGTGGTGGTACAGTAGCATGGTGGTGGTGGTACTGTAGCATGGTGGTGGTGGTACAGTAGCATGGTGGTGGTGGTACAGTAGCATGGTGGTGGTGGTACAGTAGCATGGTGGTGGTGGTACAGTAGCATGGTGGTGGTGGTACAGTAGCATGGTGGTGGTACAGTAGCATGGTGGTGGTACAGTAGCATGGTGGTTGTGGTACAGTAGCATGGTGGTGGTGGTACAATAGCATGGTGGTGGTGGTACAGTAGCATGGTGGTGGTGGTACAGTAGCATGGTGGTGGTGGTACAGTAGCATGGCGGTGGTGGTACAGTAGCATGGTGGTGGTGGTACAGTAGCATGGTGGTGGTACAGTAGCATGGTGGTGTGTACAGTAGCATGGTGGTGGTGGTTCAGTAGCATGGTGGTGGTGGTACAGTAACATGGTGGTGGTACAGTATTATGGTGGTGGTACAGTAGCATGGTGGTGGTGGTTCAGTAGCATGGTGGTGGTGGTACAGTAGCATGGCGGTGGTGGTACAGTAGCATGGTGGTGGTGGTACAGTAGCATGGTGGTGGTGGTACAGTAGCATGGTGGTGGTACAGTAGCATGGTGGTTGTGGTACAGTAGCATGGTGGTGGTACAGTAGCATGGTGGTTGTGGTACAGTAGCATGGTGGTGGTACAGTAGCATGGTGGTTGTGGTACAGTAGCATGGTGGTGGTACAGTAGCATGATGGTTGTGGTACAGTAGCATGGTGGTGGTACAGTAGCATGGTGGTGGTGGTACAGTAGCATGGTGGTGGTGGTACAGTAGCATGGTGGTGGTACAGTAGCATGGTGGTGGTACAGTAGCATGGCGGTGGTGGTACAGTAGCATGGTGGTGGTGGTAGAGTAGCATGGTGGTGGTACAGTAGCAAGGTGGTGGTACAGTAGAATGGTGGTGGTGGTACAGTAGCATGGTGGTGGTACAGTAGCATGGTGGTTGTGGTTACAGTAGCATGGTGGTGGTACAGTAGCATGGTGGTTGTGGTACAGTAGCATGGTGGTGGTACAGTAGCATGGTGGTGGTGGTACAGTAGCATGGTGGTGGTACAGTAGCATGTGGTGGTGGTTCAGTAGCATGGTGGTGGTGGTACAGTAGCATGGTGGTGGTGGTACAGTAGCATGGTGGTGGTGGTACAGTAGCATGGCGGTGGTTCAGTAGCATGGCGGTGGTACAGTAGCATGGTGGTGGTGGTACAGTTGCATGGTGGTGGTGGTACAGTAGCATGGTGGTGGTGGTACAGTAGCATGGTGGTGGTGGTTCAGTAGCATGGTGGTGGTGGTACAGTAGCATGGCGGTGGTTCAGTAGCATGGCGGTGGTGGTGGTACAGTAGCATGGTGGTGGTGGTACAGTAGCATGGTGGTGGTGGTACAGTAGCATGGTGGTGGTGGTACAGTAGCATGGTGGTGGTGGTTCAGTAGCATGGTGGTGGTGGTACAGTAGCATGGTGGTGGTTCAGTAGCATGGTGGCGGTGGTACAGTAGCATGGTGGTGGTACAGTAGCATGGCGGTGGTACAGTAGCATGGTGGTGGTGGTACAGTTGCATGGTGGTGGTGGTACAGTAGCATGGTGGTGGTGGTACAATAGCATGGTGGTGGTGGTTCAGTAGCATGGTGGTGGTGGTACAGTAGCATGGTGGTGGTACAGTAGCATGGTGGTGGTGTTACAGTAGCATGGTGGTGGTGTTACAGTAGCATGGTGGTGGTGGTACAGTAGCATGGTGGTGGTGTTACAGTAGCATGGTGGTGGTGGTACAGTAGCATGGTGGTGGTGGTTCAGTAGCATGGTGGTGGTACCGTAGCATGGTGGTGGTGGTACAGTAGCATGGTGGTGGTGGTACAGTAGCATGGTGGTGGTGGTACAAGTAGCATGGTGGTGGTGGTAAACCTGGAATCTTACAAAACGTTACTTGATAATAAAGCCAATAGCTGACCTTCACATTTCTTAGAGAATTCAAATCAAATCAAATGGTATTTGTCCCACTGCGGCGAATATAACCTTGCAGTGAAACTTACAAGCCATTGACCAACCATGCAGTTAAGAAAAAAGAAAAAAAGAAAAAAAGAATAAGAAATAAAAGTAATAAAAGAATGAAAGAGCAGCTTAGTAAAATGACAATAGAGAGGCTATGTACAGGTTATATACAGGTTATATACAGGTTATATACAGGTTATATACAGGTTATATACAGGTTATATACAGGTTATATACAGGCTATATGCAGGTTATATACAGGTTATATACAGGTTATATACAGGCTATATACAGGTTATACAGGT
>NW_027002201.1:0-5000 GCF_036934945.1 Oncorhynchus masou masou
GAGAAGAGAGAAGGAGAAGAGGCGAAGAAAGCGGAGAAGGAAAAGCGAGCAGCGAGAGAGAAAGAAGCAGCAGAAGAGAACGAGAGAGAGAACAGCGAGAAGAAACGAGAGAGAACGAGAGAGAGCGAAGAAAGAAGAGAGCAGCGAGAAGAGCAGCGAGAGAGAAAGGCAGAAAGAGAGGAAGAAAGAAGCGAGGAAGAAAGAAGCGGAGAGAGAAGCGAAGAAAAGAGAGCAGCGAACAAGGAGAGCGGAGGAAGAGGAAGCGGAGAAAAGAAGGCGGAGAAGAAACGAGCGAGAAAAGAAAGAGAGAAAAGACAGCGGAGCGAAGGAAGAAGCGAAGCGGAAAGGGCGGAAAAGGAAAAAAGCGGCGTGAAGAGAGCGGGAGAAAGAGCGAGCGAGCGTGAAGAAAGCGGCGTGAAGAGAGCGAGAAAGCGAGAGAAAGGAGCGAGGAGAGAAAGAAGCGAGCGAGAGCAGAGAAGCGAGAGAAAGCGAGAGAAAGCGAGAAAGCGAAGCGGAGAAAGAGGAGAAGAGGAAGCGGGAGAGAAGGCGGAAAAGCGGAGGAACGTGAGAGAAGAGAGCGGAGAGAGAGAGAGCGGAGAGAGAAGGCAGAGAAGAAGGCGAGGAGAGAGAGAGAGGGAAGAGAGCCGAGATGAGAGCGGGGCAGAGGCGGAGAGGCGGAGGAAGAGGGAGGGTGAGGCGGAGAGAGAGGGGAAGGAGAGCGGAGGAGAGGGAGAGAGCGGCAGAAGAGGGAAGAGAGCGGCGAGGAGAAGCGGACAGGAGTGAGGCGGAGAGAGTGAGAGCGAGCGGAGAGAGAGAGAGAGGGGGAGCGAGGCGGGGAGAGAGAGAGGAGAGGGGAGAGAGCAAGAGGAGCGAGGAGCGGAGAGAGCGTGGAGGAAGGAGAGCAGAGAAGAGAGAGAGAGGAAGAGAGCGGAGAGAGAGAAGAGAAGAGAGCAAGGAGAGAGAGAGCGGAGAGAGAGGGAAGAGAGCGGACGAGCGAGGAGCAGAGAGGAGAGCTGAGAGCGAGGAGAGAGAGCGGTGAAGAGGGAAGAGAGCGGGAGGAAGCGAGAGAGGGAGCTTGCGGAGGAGAGCAAGAAGAGAGCTGAGGGGGAGGCGAGGGGCGGAGCGAGGGAGAGGCAGGGCGGAAGGGAGGGGAGAGCGAGCGAGCAGAGGCGAGGCGAGAAGAGAGAGAGCGACAGAGAGAGAGAGAGCGAGCTAGGAAAGCGAGCGAGGAAGCGCGAAGGCGGAGGAAGCGAGCGAGGAGAGCGAGAAGTGAGAGGAAGCAGCGAGAAGAGAGCAGAGCGAGAGGCGGAGAGAGAGATAGAGAGGCGGAGAAGAAAGCGGAGACGAGAAGAGAGAGAGCAGCAGAGAAGAGAGCGCAGAGCATGGAGAGGAAAGCGACGAGATGAGAGCAGAGCGCGAGTAGAGAGAGTAGAGCGGAGAAGAGGGCGGAGAGCAGTGAGAGAGAAGAGGCGGAGAGAGAGAGGAGAGAAAAGAGAATAGAGCCGAAGAGAAGTGAGAGGAGAGAGCGGAGAGAGAAGAGAGCGGAGAGAAGAGAGAGCGGAGAGAAGAGAGAGCGGGAGAGAAAGAGAGCGGAGAGAAGAGAGAGGAGAGAAGAGAGAGCGGAGAGAAGAGAGCCGAGAAGAGAGAGTGAGCCGGAGAGAAGAGAGGCGGAGAGAGAAAGAGAGCGGAGAGAAGAGCTGGAGAAAGACGGAGAGAGGAGCGAAGAGAGAGGAGGGAGAGAGAGCGCCGGAGGGAGGGCGGAGAAGAAGAGGAGTGCAGAGGGAAAGAGCGGAGGGAGAGAGAAGAGGGAGCGGAGAGAGGGAGAGAGAGAAGGGAGCGAGAGCAGAGGGGAGAGAGCGGAGAAAGAGGGAGAGAGAGAAGAGAGAGAGCAGAGGGAGGAGCAGAGGGAGAGAGAGCAGAGGGAGGAGAGAGAGCAGAGGGAGAAAGCAGAGGGAGGAGTGCAGAGGGAGAGAGAGCAGAGGAGGAGGGAGAGAGCAGAGGGAGAGAGCAGAGGGAGAAGAGAGCAGAGGGGAGAGAGAGCAGGAGAAGAGAAGTGAGAGGAGGAGAAGAGAGCAGAGGGAGAGAGCAGAGGAGAAAGAGAGGAGGAAAGTAGCGGAGTGCAGAGGGAGAGAGAGCGGAGGGAGAGGGAGAAGAGAGAGGGAGAGAGAGAGCGGAGAGAAGCGGGAGTGCGGAGGGGAGAGAGAGCAGAGAGAGACAGAGAGCGGAGAAAGAAGAGAGAGGATAGAGCCGAAGAAGTGAGAGGAGAGAGCGGAGGGAGAGAGCAAGGCGGAGGAGAAGAGAGAGCGGGGAAGCGGAGTGCGGAGGGAGAGAGCGCAGAGGGAGAGAGCAAGAAGAGAGCGGAGAAAGAAGAGAAGCGGAGGGAAAGAGCGGAGAAAGAAGAGAGAGCGGAGTGAGGAAGAGAGAGCGGAGTGAGGAAGAGTGGAAGGAAGAGAGCGGAGCGAGGAAGAGAGAGCGGAGCGAGGAAGGCTGGAGCGAGAAGAGAGAGCGGAGCGAGGGAAGGGAGCGGACAGGGAAGAGAGAGCGAGGAAGAGAGAGAGAGCGGAGAAAGAGAGCGGAGTGCGGAGGGAGGGAGAGAGAGAGCGGAGGGAGGAGGGAGCAAGAAGAGGGAGGGAGGGGAGGAAAGAGAAAGAGCGGAGGGAGGGAGGGAGAGAAGAGAGCGTGAGGGAGGGAAAGAGAGAGAGAGCGGAGGGGGAGGAGGGAGAGAGCGGAGGGAGAGAAGAGAGAGCGGAGATAGAAGGAGTGGCGGAGGGAGAGAGGGAGGGAGAGAGCAAGAAGAGAGCGGAGAAAGGAGGGAGGGAGGGAGAAAGAAGAGAGAGCGGAGGGAGGGAGGGAGGGAGGGAGAAGAGCGGAGGGAGGGAGGGAGAGAGCGGAGGGGGAGGGGGAGGGAGAGAGGAAGCGGAGGGAGGGAGGGAGAGAGGGCGGAGGGGGAGGGAGGGAGAGAGCGGAGGGGAGGGAGGGAGGGAGGGAGAGAGAGAACGGAGGGAGGGAGGGAGAGAGCGGAGGAGGGGAGAGAGCGGAGGGAGGGGGAGGGAGAGAGCCGGAAGAAGAGAGAGAAAAGGGCAGTTTGATTATTAACAACGGGTGGTGTTGCCTGCGTAGCTTGAAACCTACACACACAGGCAGTCACACGTCAAGCTCTTACACACACAGTTCTCTCTCTTTCACACACACACACACACACACACATCTGCACAACTCATGAGCCGAAGACGGGGAGCCCATTTGTCATTCCTCTCCTGCAGCACTCCTCTCCTGCCTGCAGGACTGTAGTAGCAGAGCTCTGCCCTGGGACTGAATGGGGGCCAAAGGGAGAGCTGCCTGCCCCTAAGAGGGAGGAGCCTAGTCTCAACATGAACCTTCTATGAAAAGGTGTTGGGAACTTTCATGAACACCGCAAACTTTGAACTGTCACATTGTAGCCTTACCTCTTTCAACTCTGTCCTTCCCTGTCTGGGCTGCAAATGGCATTCCTCCATGTCAGGCAGAAGTATTCATTCATCATCAATACCATCTGCTTAAGACGTTTGCCCCTCTCTCTCTCTCTCCATATTGCTTCCTCTCCCTCTCTCTCTCTCTCTCTCTCTCTCCTATTCTCTCTCTCCCTCTCCCTCTCTCTCATTCCCCATGTATTCCTCTCCTCTCTCCCTCTCTCTCTCTATCTCATTCCCCTATGTATTCCTATCTCTCTCTCTCTCATTCCCCATGTATTCTCTCTCTCTCTCTCTCTTCCTCTCCTCTATCCCTCTCTATCTCTCTCTCTCTCATTCCCCATGTAACTCTCTCCCTCTATCTCTCTCCCTCTCTCTCATTCCCCATGTATTCCTCTCCATCTCTCTCCCTCTCTCTCTCATTCCCCATCTCCTCCCCCTCTCATTCCCCCATGTATTCCTCCCTCCCTCTCTCTATCTCTCTCTCTCTCATTCCCCATGTATTCCTCCCTCTCCCTCTCTCCATATTCTCCTCTCTCTCCCTCTCTCTCTCATTCCCCATGTATCTCTCATTCCCCATGTATTCCTCCCCCTCTCCCTCTCTCTCTCCATATTGCTTCCTCTCCCTCTATCCTCTCTCTCATTCTCTCTCTCTCATTCCCCATGTATTCCTCTCCCTCTATCTCTCTCTCCCTCTCTCTCTCTCATTCCCCATGTATTCCTCCCCCTCTCTCTCTCTCTCCATATTGCTTCCTCTCTCTCTCTCTCCCTCTCTCTCTCATTCCCCATGTATTCCTCTCCCCCTCTCTCTCTCTCTCTCTCCATATTGCTTCCTCTCTCTCTCTCTACTCTCTCTCTCATTCCCCATGTATTCTCTTCCACTCTCTCTCTCTCTCTCTCTCTCTCTCTCTCATTCCCCATGTATTCCTCTCCCTCTCTCTATCTCTCTCCCTCTCTCTCTCATTCCCCATGTATTCCTCCCCCTCTCTCTCTCTCTCCATATTGCTTCCTCTCTCTCTCTCTCTCTCTCTCATTCCCCATGTATTCCTCTCCCTCTCTCTCTCTCTCTCTCTCTCTCTCTCATTCCCCATGTATTCCTCTCCCTCTCCTCTACTCTCTCTCTCCTCTCTCTCTCATTCCCCATGTATTCCTCTCCCTCTCTCTCTCTCTCTATCTTCCTCTCCCTCTATCTCTCTCTCTCTCTCTCTCTCATTCCCCATGTATTCCTCTCTCTCCCTCTCTCTCTCTCTCTCATTCCCCATGTATTCCTCTCCCTCTCTCTCATTCCCCATGTATTCCTCTCCCTCTCTCTCATTCCCCATGTATTCCTCTCCCTCTCTCTCATTCCCCATGTATTCCTCTCCCTCTCTCTCTCATTCCCCATGTATTCCTCTCCCTCTCTCTCATTCCCCATGTATTCCCTCTCCCTCTCTCTCATTCCCCATGTATTCCTCTCCCTCTCTCTCATTCCCCATGTATTCCTCTCCCTCTCTCTCATTCCCCATGTATTCCTCTCCCTCCCCCATGCTATTCTCTCCCTCTATCTCTCTC